>NW_027116476.1:448758-448987 GCF_000696795.3 Halyomorpha halys | reverse complement strand
CTATCTACCTTATTTGCCTGGTCAAGGTCGTTATTTTCATATCTCACGGTCCAGATCCAGAATAAGTGCCGACTTCCTCTCCTTAGGAAAAGCAACAATATCCTCATATCTTGTAGATCCATCCGTATCTACGCAGTAGACCTCGTCAAAGCAGGCAAATTCTCTTTCTTTTAGGAGCTTCATTAATTCGTATTTCACTCTATGATGTCGGCGTGTTATGAGGAGGGAG
>NW_027116476.1:446249-448188 GCF_000696795.3 Halyomorpha halys | reverse complement strand
GTATTTGTTTATCGTATATAAACTTATTTGCTCTCGGGGTCTCTTTGAAATGGCGTACTCCAATGCCCTGCCACCTGCAGTTAGCCCATTCCTCGCAGGCATTTTCACGAAGCGATTATCGTAGAGTAATACTACTTACGACACTATATAACCTAAGAGAACATCATTTAGAGTAGAGTAAATTTGCTAAAATATGAGCCCTAATAAAGATATTTACGTACAATAATATTCGAGGTATAGCTTTTTAAAAATAAATATTTCATTAAAAAAAAAATATTACTCAGAGATTAGTAGTAGTAAGTGAATTTGTTTTGAGAAATCTATGTCTCAAAGCCATTCGGCGTATAGGTGTCAATTAGCACTCAAATTAAAGCTAGTTTATTGGACTATGAAGTAGTTTATGACATTTATCTTCGTAGGAGTAGTAATTTTCATGATATTTGCTATATTAAATTGATTTATAGTTGCTCTCAAAAATTTTCATGTGCAAAATTTATATTCATATGTGAATATCATAAAAACTACTACCCCTACAAAGATTCGTGTCATAAACTAATCTATAGTAGGTTAAATTTCCTTCTTTGTGATTGCTAAATTTCCTTTGCTTTGATATGTACGTCTTATGGATCCAGAGATATATTTTTTTCAAAAATCAAACCTTATTATCCGAACACCTAGAAATTCACATTTTGTGAATTTATTTTGTCAAATATCATAAAAGCTACTTCTCCTACAAAGATAACCTATATAAACTATTTTATACTATATTTGACTAGCGTTAATCGAATGGTTCCTAAAGATATATTTTTTCTTAAATCAAACTTATTGTCCGAACAACTATAAATCAATTTATTTTACTAAATAACATGAAAACTACTCCTACGAAGATAAACGTCAGGAACTAATTTATATTATATTTAATTTGAGTGCTGATAGACATGTGTACATCGTATGCTTTGTGAGATATATATTTCTTAAGTAAGGACCCGAGTTCAAATCCGGCTGGGCAGAAATTTTTTTTCTGTTACACTGTAGCCGTGAGTCAACTCCCGTGGGTTCTTGAAGCCCTCTTAGGGTTCACCCAGCCTCTTAAATTGTGACCCCTTAATTGGGTAAAAATCTGGTTAAAAAAATAGTTTTATTGATATAGAGCTCGGAATGAAAAAATAATTTGTTTTCTTAACGTTTCAAAACAGCCGCTATTTTTTATTCCACCTACTTACACTTGGCAGACTCATCAATTTCGATTAGTAATAGCACATAGTTTTTATTAAATTAATAACTCCAATTAAATATTAAATTAAATTTATCTCCCCGATTCTTTTACTAGCTCTCTTCAGGATTATTTAGATATACGAAGTTGAGCTTTAGAGCATTCCGTAGGGCCTTTGTTTAATTGTAAAATGCTTCGTGTATTCCTTCATGGTCTTCATTATAGCAGAAACAAAACTATTTAAATTTCTCATATTTTGTAGATTAGGCCAGAAATAAACTTAATTTTTTTTAAGTCCTGATAAATCCATTAGTTTGAAACATGTTTTTCTATACCATATCTGATGAGCCTTCCAGTCGTTAGAAAAAACATGTTCCTAAAACTTATCAGTATTGGCTCCTACAGGAGTTAATCACCTTGATAAAATATGGCTCTGTGTAAGAACTTGTTTTAAACCATAATAAATGAAATAAATAAATAAAAATCGATTCATCCAAATAGAGCTTGAGGGGACCTTTTTTGTGGAGACTATTTGGGTGCTATAATGAATAAAATGGGCCAAAAGCGTTCAACTTTCAAATTTCATCAAATAATTAAGTGGAAGACTATGAAATTGAAGGTATATGAAATCATAAACATAATGAAAAAAAAATCTTAAAATTAATAAAATAACTAATAATCAAATTGAAAATGAAATAAAAATGGTAAATAATATATATTTTAGTA
>NW_027116476.1:444070-446199 GCF_000696795.3 Halyomorpha halys | reverse complement strand
ATATAGATTATATAAGGCTATACCAAGAAACTTATAAGATTTGAAGATTTAAACAAAGATAAATTTAATACCATCAATTAATAATCACTTTATTATAGATACATTACTCTTTACTTCTTTTTTTTAAGTTATAGTATAATTAAGTTCATACATTAAAACTTAAATTGAAATTATCCGATATACCTCCCTCCCTTCCCCGCCCCAACTTCTCCATTATAAATCAATCGGGTTCAATTCTTTAACAGGATTATCTTTCGAAGACCTGCCCTTCCTTCCTCTGGCTTAAGGTTGATTAATTTTGATCATGTAATCCCACGCCGACGAGTTCGGAAATTAATTTAACGTTAGATCCGCTCACTTGGATATATATATATATATACTTAATTTAATAATTTTAATTAAATAAGAAGTACGTATTAGGTAGGTCATTTTGTAATATATCCATTATTCTATATTTCGTCTGTAAGTAAAAGCATTTGTAACGTATATTACTTGGATGTATTTTAGTTTCTCTATCACCCTGAACTGGCTGGACCATTACCCCTGATGAACTTTTTTTGAGCTTTCCTCCATTCCTCTTGCTATGTATTTCTCACGATTTTTCCTTGTCTTTCTTTCTTTTCTTTTTTTAGCTATATTATATATTTTTTTATCTAATTTAATTTGCAGTTTTTAAAAATATGTTTGATTAATCAGAAACTATATAGTGTTTATATTTTTATTAATTTTCATTCTGTTCCGTTAAAAAAAAGAAAGATAACCTGTGATATAAGAATCATTAGCGTCGCTTGTTGCTAATAGTAAAAAACTGGTCTGCAGCGATTGCTGTGAGAATAAGCAGACGAGAGAGAAAAGGTCCATTTTTTGTTTTTTCTGGGGTTTAGGAAAAACATTTTTTCTTCTCTTGAATTCATCGTTGATGTTCACGTAGTCTTCAAGAAGTGGTTCCCTGGCTAGGGAAGGAAAAATGGAAAGAAATAGGAAAATGCTGAGAGAGAATAAAACGCCTTACCATTTACCTAAGCGAGTTTATTCCAAATTTTGTTTCTTATTAAGATTTTCTTCAACTGGACCATGGTATTCATATAGTTTCATCAACTCATCAATATCTCCATTCTTCAATGGCCCCGACATAAAATTTACTAACCTAATCTAACCATGTTTTCTCTTGGTCCTTCCTTACAATCATGTAAATTATTAAATAGATTCCAGAAATCTTTTCTCTTGTCCACTCTCTTCAGTGTTGTAAATTGTTCATTAGATTCCTTTCCTTTACTTTAAGTCAATTTCCTTTCAATTAAATTTCTTACTGTCCGTAATAACATAATATAAAACTTCAATACAATTTCGTATAATCCACTCATAATAACGCAACCAGCGCATTATAAAGTGAAGTATTTAAGAAGTAAGGGATTAGCCCTAAGTTGAAAGCACACTTTTAGAAATTCTATCTTATATTTACAGAAAATGGTTATTGGGGTGAGTGAAATCACATTAACTGAGATAAAATGAAAAATAGATAAAAATAACAAAAAAATAAATATAAAAATAATTAAATATATAGTAAAATAACATCTGAGTCTATATTAACTAAAATTTTTTCACTATGTCTGCATAAATTATGTTTATTTTGTTTGTATCAGTTTTGTATTTAATATTATTACATTTTGTTAGGTATTATAATGGAATTTTCAAAACTGTGTTTTTTCGTTAAACTATTTTGAGTTTTTCATAGATTTCCTACCTATATAAATTTAGTCACGATTTTCGCAATTTACTTTGTGTATGACACAACATTTATTAATTTTATTCTTCATGTTGGTCAAATATAAGTTCATTTTTTCTATTATATATCTTTACCGCTACAACTCATGAAGGGTCAGGGGTCAGTACTTTATAAGGAAGTACTGTTACTAGACCAACGGTTGTGCGAGGAGGTGATTTGGTCAGAATCACGCTCCACCGCCTGATTTTTACTCAATTAAGGGTTCCCAATTGAATAGGCTGGGTGAAACCCAGGAAGGCTCCACGGACCCACAGGAGATGACTCACTGCTAAAGTGTAACAGAAAACAATTTTCTGCCCACCCGGATTCGAATTTGGGGTCCACTGACCTCCCTTCTAATATA
>NW_027116476.1:435883-444020 GCF_000696795.3 Halyomorpha halys | reverse complement strand
ACCCAATTGAATATAATTAAGGTCATATACGTTACATGTTTTACTTAATTTTTTGTTAATCCCAGTTTATAATTTATTTTGCAGAATCTCATTAATTATTTCTCTTGAATATCAGAAATGTGATTAATTGAAGAAATATGTATGATAAATATGAATTATGCCAATTCAATGTTTTAAAATAGATATAATAATTAATGTGGCATCGTTTCTAATAAACAAACAGTTCATTTCTTTGCTAAGAGTATTTTAAAAAAACTGTTTAACTCTTTGAATCAGAAGCATCATTGTATCAATATTTTTTTTGGTATTTATTTAGTATAAAAAATCGAATATCAGTTAGCGAGGAACATGTTACTGAGCTGTGAATGAAGAGAAAAAAATCTTTAAAAATTTCTACCTCTAAAGAACCATAAATGTAAAAGTCCTATTTGGCTGGAGATCAAAAAACAGTTGGGGAGTTTGAATAAACAAAGATGTTACAGACAAACGGAAAATTGGAAGACATTATCAACCCAACTGAGCGAAAACAAATAAAGTAAGAGAAATGTGTGTTATTTTTGTGCAATATGGGACATTTGCCACGTATAAAATCAGGTTGAACTGCAAATATCCAGATAAAATCCCGACATCACCAAAAAAATTAGGTTATTGGCTATCGGACGACCAATTTATCTAAAACTGTTTAATTTGGGTAGTCGGTATTTTGTTTCTAATTTAAATATTACAAAAACCTTTTAGCTCAGAATTTTAATCCATTTTTAAATTTACTCTCTCCATTGAGGATCCCTGATTATGAAATTTCAAAAACCAGATTTGCGTGTAAAAACCTAAAACACCTAAATTTTGAGTTTCATTCAGGGTTGATTGGAAATTTCTTATCTGCCATTTCAAGTTTAAATATCAGTCAATAAATCTTTTTTTTTTATAAAACCATTACCTTCTTATAGATCTGCAAGAGAATTTGAAAATGATAAGTAGATAGTTAAATTTTAAACTATCTACTTATCATTTTCAATAATCACTCAAGCCCACTACGTAGGCTTTTCTAAAAGGTTATTTATTTATTTTTTGAAGCGAAACATAGAATAGAATATTTAGAATTTAATTTGATGAAGGCGGGAGAGGGGGTGGGGGGGGGGGTAGGTAGCAGAATTGATAAAGAATACTTCATCTAAATGATTCATGTTTTTTAGTTTTATTTAATCATTATTGCTTAACAAAATCTTTCAGATTAATGCTAAGATCAAATAATGTAATACGGAATATATAAACTAAAAACTTCTTGACTCAGGTTTCCTGAATTCAGTTGCGATCAATAATAAAATTATCTATATTTTCTCACATCTTTTCGTGTTTGAATTTTTTTTTATCTATGCTTATGCTAAAGTTAGGGTAGAATGCATGGTTTAAGGGAAAAAAAATCAAACCTTTTTAGGAAAACAATCTTATAAATTAAAAATTATTTTTAAAGGGCGCAAATACTTTTAAAAAAATGTTAAGAGTATTATTGAAAGCTTCCAAAAACATAGCCTTAAATCTCTCGAAAACCATTAAATTATCAACTAGTTAACTTCTTGCTTTAGGTTAACTTTAGTTAACATTCGGTTGAACATTACTTGAATTTAATTTCAGGCATCATTAGTACAGAATAACATAAGATTCGACAAAGCCAGACAACAGGCAATACTTCTCACATTAACATCCTTAAAATAAACTTTTTTCTGCCCTCATGATTCTTAAATTAATTTAAAGTTGATTTGTTAAATCTTTTCTATGTTCTCTATAAATTTAGGTTGAAAACCTTTTATATTAGGGTACAGTTTGTTGACCTATCATATAAAACGTTTTAGAAAATCGTGCCCTTTTTCGAGTTGTATTATTCTGAAATAATTATTAGAACAGTTATTTAATCATGTTATCTCAATATATTATTCCTGCATTTGTATTTATTTATTTTAAATATCAGAATCGACCAAAAATTATTTTCTATTAAATATTTTTAGAATTATACTACTTGGAAATGGAAGCAATAGCCGCAAGATTTGGTAGATGATGAGCCAAATTAAAGTAAATATTGGAAGAATTAACAACTTTTTGGAATGTTTTTTTAGTAACGTATTAGAAACTTTGGTACGGTGGTTTTGTAGTAACAGTTTTTGAAAATAGAGTATGATAATAACATTGGTACTGAAGAAGGTCGAGTTAACCGGAGAATTCGGAAGGCTAAAAAACCGTACCCGACAGATACAATTCAGTTTATTGCATTACGGCGAATAAAGATGACCGTGCAAGGTTATAGAGTTCAGTAATGAACGTATCCCTAATTACTAAACACTGAGTCGGATCAGCAACGGTAACCTTCCGTGGGGTACACCGTAGCGAAGCGTAGCATTACTTTAAGACTATGGTGGATGTGGATATATACAGGCATCGATTGGTATCGGCTTTGAACCTTCAGGAACGTTAAGCCTTTATTATTATTATCTGTCAATAATAATTTAATATTTTTTTCATTGAATTTAGCGAATATTTTCAATAAAAATATAATTGAACTGACAATTATTATACTGATAA
Organism: Halyomorpha halys; assembly: GCF_000696795.3. NCBI lineage: Eukaryota > Metazoa > Arthropoda > Insecta > Hemiptera > Pentatomidae > Halyomorpha > Halyomorpha halys. Next base: position 441,446 of record NW_027116476.1, on the reverse strand, counting down.
TAATTTAAAAAATGTATTCCACACCATTCGTAAAATGTTATATAATTTGATATCCATTTGTTAAATAATTTATAGAAATTATCTGTAAAAGGGTCTTTGATGTTATAACATAAAATAATTAAGTTGATTAAAAGCATAGCGTCATTGAGAGCTGACCACATCCACTTATTGCAAATTAAAATTATACCGTTGATAGGGGTGTAATGTTACTTATCCTAGCCAAATTGCTCTAAATTACTCAGCTCCTTTCCCTCCCGTTTAATAATTATTTAGGATTTTTAAGGGGAAAATTAATTAAATTAAAATTAAACCATCCTCTATTAAAAATAAAGAATTTAAAATTTACTATCTAATGACTAGTGTATTTTATTTATTGAATAAAGTCAAAATAAAATTTAACGGTGATTGTAATTTTTAATCTCTGAATTGCTTTTCAATTAGAAATTTTATTGTCGACTTAGACAGCGTCTGATTACAAAAGTATAAGTTAATTATTAATCAAGAAACTCTTTCATAGTACCTTGTGAAGACAACCATCAACTTTTTAGGGTAGCAAAAGGAAGTAGAAAGAAACCAAATGGCATGAATTGGACTCTGTTAGGTCAATTTGAATTTCAGATACATGACAATAAATTTAATATTGTTTAAAAGTATTCACGAAATGTTATATTTTTATCATCAAAATAGAAAAAAACTCGTATTTCCAACGGTACGAAGAACTTTGATTTTGTTTAAAATATACGCGATTAATAAAGGTTTCAAAGTTGTTTTGAAAAATGTGCAGTAACAGTCTCCGAAAAGTCAAAAAATCCTAGTAGGTATGAATTATTAATTGATTTTTTAAAATATACATATAAAGTAAAAAAAAAAAAAAAAAAAGAATAAATCTAGTTTACAAGATAGTGAGCAGTACTATTCAGGCATGAGGGAGACAACACCGACTTGTGCATCCTCCTAACGTTAAGCAAATTATTTGATTACACCAGAAGGTCCCGCATCCAACTCCTCTTCAACCTACGCCTTGGAAATCAAAAACTATTTGGATTCAGCACCCTAAAAAAACCTTCTATAAAAGTCTCTAAAAAAAATTAAATATTATAATTGTTTACAGTTTTATAATATTTACTTTACTTGTTATCATATCTTAACTCAAGGGTTACTATTTATTTTGGGTTGGAAAAACTATTAACCGAAACATAAAACAGTTAAAATGTTTTTATTGCCTCTATAATTTTGATTTCTGTACATTTTTTTTCTCGAATAATTTTTTTTTCTCTCATTAATTAAAATTCGGAATTCTTAGAAATTTTGTTGTCTTAAATTCTGTATTGAATTAATATAACCGGCCACACTGAAGGGAAATAAGTATTCAATCATACCATGTACGCATACCATAAACAAGTAAAATAAAATAAACCATATTAATAAAAATTAAATCAATAAGTATAAGCTATAATGAAAAATATATAATAATAAAATGAGTAAAATCATTTATTTAATCAGAGTAAATAAATATAAGAACATTAAAGAATTAAATAATAGCAAAATAAGAAAACAACTAATGTAAGATAATTGAAATGAATTAAGTAAAATAAATCCTATTGAACAAATTTAAAAATAGGACCCTAAACGTTCTTCTATCCATCTGTTCCAGCGATATACGCATATTTTTATATGTATGTATGTATAAGTATTTATTTACATGTGTTTTTACTGAATGTATTGAGTTAGAACAAATAGTTGTGCAGATTCTCCAACCCTTCTTCGCTCAATTGAAGAGGGTCCAACCAACTGTAAGAGTACTCCGCTGATTGGACTGCAAGGATGACCGCTGACATGAAAGATATATAAGCCAATTACTCGACTACCCATGTTGAGTCATGGCTTCTTATCAGATTAATGATGAGTATTCTGGTCCTAGCCGAATCAATTTGGTTCCTCAAGGAGGGATGTACTTTCTTCAGTCTAATATCGATTACTAGGGAGGGTAGGATATCTAGATTATCTTGTTCGGTTGAACGGATAAACGCATGTCCACATTATTTGACTACTACATGAACATTATAAAACGATCATGAGACGGACATATCGATGGTCGGAAATACCTTTTTCCGATTTAGAGCCTCTGAAACAAATAAAACATAAAACTACCTATGGAAAATTTGATCCGATAAAATTACTCTCCTTACTCAGATGTAAAAAAATAAAATAAAAATGCATGATTGGCTGTGAAAGCATAATTAGCAGTTTAATGTTCATTATTACAAATATAATTTTGGTTATTCTCTAAAAAATCATGATTTTATGGTTATGATATTGTTTCAATGATTTCATAACTATATATTTTCAAATAAATACACTGAGTATGTTATCTAATTTAAATATTTTATTTAGGTCATAAATGGCTAAGGTCAGAACAAAATTTTAGTCCTAAAATGGCGGTACAGATTTTAATTTTATTAGTGCGTCTTATAGTGCTTAGTTACCATATTTATGTTTCAAACTTATTTTGATATATGGCTGCTTGGCACTAGCGGAACATCTGAAAAAAAAAAGGTTTTTTTCTAATTTGGGTTCCGTAGGTTTAACTATAACCTATGTTTACTCTGTTACCTATGTTACTACCCCGACACAGAAAGAAATTCTAATCCACAGTACTATCTTTGAAACACGTCCTATTCAAAATAAAATCTATACTTATAATTATGTCAAATGTGGCACTATTAAATAAAGCAGCAACATGTGATTGAATTTATCAATTTTATTTTTTTTTTAAGTTGCAGTTGTTTTATAATATGCTTAAGCTTAGTTATATATATTTTTATTTTATTACTCTCATTTTAGTTTTATTATGTATTCTTAATGCCCCGTTCGTATTCTAGTTGTGATCTATTTTCAAATATTTCGTTGCCGATAAGCGACAGAAGTGGTAAATTCTCAATATTTTTTGCTCTAGTCTTCTCATCCTCCTAATGAGTTTAAAATTAAAAACTGCTATTAGTAAATGAATTTGCAAAACGATTCATTGAAAGACTCCTGTTAAACCCACTACAGTGAGCACTCAATCGAAAGCATTTTTTTTTTTTTTAACTCTGAAAAAAAGGAAGGAATTATTCATTACTTTTGCTAACTAATTGAAGCGAATGTTAGTTAAATTCATCAAAGAGCATCACCCTTTTATACATTAATATTCCTGATATAATTGATGAGCATTCGGATTTTCAACAAAAACCTTTGATCTAGAAGATACTAATGTTGATTAAAGAATTTATTTAAAACAAAAGCAATATCAATTTTAACATAAAATACATGATTCGATATTGGGTAATGTATGGTGGAATAAATCAATATTATTGTAAACTGCTATGCTGTTTAGGCCATGGTATTACATATATCTAATGTAGCTATCTACATATGTATGATGTATGATTGGATATAACCATAGCAATCTAAGTACCTCATATCGCACGTTCGGGGCAATCGTCGATGTCATTGTGCTTTATCGAATCGAGTTCTATGCATACATGAATATATTTTTTATGACGAATATTATATAAATAATGTTTAAATTATTGTTTTGATACAAATAATAAATTAAAATTAAAACTAATCAACTTGTACGGTTCTTACTCATAAATAGGTTATTTGATAATCATTTGACTTATTATTTGTTTTTTTTCAGGACAAAAAAGTGATAAAGGCATATATCTAAATAAAAAATTAATCATTTTTCATTTACTGTGTTATTAATTACAAACCATTTAGGCGATAGGTACAAATATTTTTAGTCTTTAAACCGATAACATTAAAATATTCAAAATGTTCCTTAAATCAATGAAATTGTTATTATTGACGGGCGTTTTACTAAATTAATTTTCGCACTCCGAAAAGTATAAGCAATAGAATGGTAATAAATATTACAAATAAGATGAATACCAAATAGTTTTGTACTACATCACCTTTTTATACTATAGGCTTTTATTTTTATAATGATAATCCTAATTATATTTTTATAAATATTTAATAGATTCGTTTTAACTCTCCTGAAACGAGGACAGTGGTGAAAAACGGTTTAAAAGATAAACTGATTACAACCTAAATCTTTTTATTCAATTAGACATTCAATAATAATAAAATAATATAAATGTAGTTAACTTCATTTATATTTTAGTGCTAAGAAACCTCGTTTTTTTTTTTTTTTTTTTTTTTTTTTTGTCGTACCATTCTGTAAAGATTTTAATTGGTATTTGGTACATACATATAGGAGGTATGCTATATGTACGTGCTAAATACCAATTAAAATCTTTACAGGAAAAAAGAAACCTCCCAAAGAGCCATTTATAACGGATGAATGAATGTTGCATTTGAGGAGAGTGGGAGAAAGGGTTCTGTGAATAGTAAAACAAACACATATTTTTTAAGAAAGAATTTATTAAATACAAATGTTCGTTTCATGTTCAAAATTCGGTAAGACAGGTTCAATAATTAATAATATCATAAAAATTTATTTTAGTGTCCAAATCCTGTGTGGTTGAGATAAACCATAAAAATGTGTGCTATGTTGCGGTCTGTTTTATAACATTTTGCAAGATTTATTTTTTTTCTTTTAAGAAGTAATTTAAGTCTTTTATTACTTAATTTTCCTAATTAAAAGTTGGATGGAAACATAAAGTTTGCACAAAGTTTTCAACAGTCACGCAATTTGGTTGGTACGGGCTGATGTCTGTAGGAGCTGTTCCTGTCAGCTCATTATGCGGGATGAGTTGATTAAAACAGAATATTACAACATAATTTTTTAAAAACGAAATAGGCATCATCCTTTTTTTATATTCAGGGTGTTTGCGTACTGCCAAAACGGTAATTTTTTTTTTACGAAAATTAAATATGCCACTTTTATTCATTCATATTAGTCCAAGAAATATACAGATAATGATGTGATTTAAAATTAGATTAGATTTCTTCTTCCAGTACCCATTGTATACATCGGAACCTGTCCGTTTCTTACTTCAGGTATCCCGAGTGTATGTTGATTTTTTAAATTTATATTAGTGTGGAAATTGGGTGTTGAAATTGTGAGACTTTGCTGGTTATTAATGAACATATGTATATTTAAATAAATCAAGTAAAATCCCTGAAGGGGCAATCGTGTTAGTAGACGTTAGTTTAAATAATTATTTAACATAAGAGCAAATCATGGGGTCTCATGTATTACGATATTGGCTTATCTGTGTGTGATGTCTTCGCCGTCGCGGTCGCGTTTTCTTCGCTTCCCTCGTCCAGGTTCAGCGTAATGGTGCAATCATGTATCTTTGCCTTGTGCCAGAAAGACGTGTTTATTCCTCAGTGGCTGGCCAGCGTGTCGTGGACTCTGGCATAATGGTCAAGGCCTAGCTTCCATGGGCCATATTTTGGGGCGGCATTGCAGTCGCGGCGTCTTTGGGGTCTTCCGGTGTCCGCGAGTTACATATCATAAAAAATCAGTGAATACTAAAATGACTTTATTCTAACATATTTACAAGAACTACATGTTACTGTTACTCAGTCTCTATCTTTTTACTTCTCT
>NW_027116476.1:393371-435140 GCF_000696795.3 Halyomorpha halys | reverse complement strand
ATTTACCTTACCTTAAAACAAAAAATAATTAGACCGAATCTTAACTCCCTGTACCACCTCCCAATATCCCATGGTAATAGCTTGCCTTATCTTACTTTAGAAACATTTACTTATAACCTGGAGAGGTCTTGGCTGAAAAAAAAATACTTATATGTGGTTATATAATCTCTCATCCAAACAAGGAGTCGGTGTGGATACATATAAATGGTGAAGTGGTAATGTGCCATGTTACTGATCCGGGTGTAACAGATAAATAATTATTCGAGAGGAAACCCTATGCGTTCGGGAATTCTACGGTGTCCTTACGTACCAGTAAGTAGGTACCCTTACTTTGGAGAAAAATCTCGTTGTTGATCATGATTCTTACCAAATCGTCTCCTTTCAAAATAGTTGGCCTAATAACAGTACTTGTAATTGTACCGCTGACCACTCATGGGATGTAGCTGTACAATTTATTTTACATACAACATATATTTACTCTCGAAAATAACTGCAGGTCCTTGAAATACCATTTCATCCAATAAAAATATAATTGCCGCTAATCTAGATGTGCTAGTTTACTACAATTATTTCATTAGTAAATTAAGGAAAGACTCTTTTTTAATGAAGTCATCGGTTTTTTATTTCTTTTGGTACTTTTATTTCACTTGGTTTTTCTCTTTACTATTTTCTTGTGGTATGACATTAAAAGAATAGAGGGCGAACTGTATCAGCAGTTCACCAGGAGATCTCTCATACATTACCTCTGTACCTAAGATTTTTGGAACTAAGGTTTTCACCGTATCATATAAATGTTTTTATTTAATCCATGTGTGGTATTATGTCCTTATGTGACTTGTATGACCGTGTCAATATGGAAGGATTTGAAAAAAGGATCAGTCCGAATCCGTCTGAGACGTTAGTCTTTTATATTGTGGTGAGTCATTAAATAATTCTCGGCCTTTTCATTCAGTCTTGAATATACATTATATTATTTATCAACGATTTCGATCAAACATAAGATTATACAGTGAAAATTCTCTGAACGGATACCGCTCTACCCTGAAACCAACACGGTACATATTTGTATGTATATGAACGCCACCATTATGGAATTGGTCCACTTCAGATGAGAAGGCCAATTTTATAAAGTATAAATTAAATTGTTTTATGACGATTGCGGAACGGACAGGTACTGACTCAAAGAGACCTTTAATTATTGTGCAGTCAGCCTTCAATGTACGCATGCAGCATTGAGAGAATGAAAAATAAAATAACATATAAAAATAATCCGTTCTTAGACCGTTTTCCGTGACACCAGATTCTATTTCTATTTGTTTGTCACAATAGTCACAGTTTACTTCAGGATAATCTTCAAAGTTTAACATACTGTCCACAAGTTTGTATTTTACCACCAAAGTATGTTTCCTACAAAACGATGATGGAGACGAATTACAGAATGACATATTTTTTCTTTTTACTTACGAAGTATCACAGCTTAAAATGATTTTTGAGTTTGTTTTTTTTTAAGTAACTCCTTAAAGGAAACCTCTGTATAACGGAAATAATAATCTTCCTCGTAGGTGTCCGATATACAGAAATATCACTATATTTTAAATACAATAATTCCAGATTTTGCAGTGGATGTTATAGAAACATTAATGCTTTAATTTGTTTCTAATTTATACCTATTCCATTAATCAGAACCTAACAAACTTAGTTTTAATCAGATCAAGACAAACTCTCAGATACACTACATAATTCCTCTCAACGTAACTTTCATGAACTAACAATTAAATTGTTAATTTTAGGAATTTCTCTCTACAAAACAAAACTGTTGTCATTATCATTAAATATTAGGCTGTAAAACATTTTAGGGTTTTCAAAAAATATATTTTAGAAATAATTTAACACATTAACTTTTTTTTAGTTTGTTACTAAAGTTAAATATATGATTATGTGGTTGGTATATAGAATGCTTTTGTGGATTCCCTCATTGTTGCCTTGCACTCTAAAACATAAAATTATATGTGTTATTTGTCATATTAAGGTATAAGTTGAATTCTTCGAATTTCGAACATGTTATTCTTGTTACATTATTTTTACGTCATTAACATTGATTTTATAAACAGATAAAATAGAAAAGTGTGTCTATGATGATAATATAGTTGGAAGAAGTTAGTTCGTAAATTGTAGGGTTGAAGCTGAGAGTTCGTGTTAGAGCCAGATGCCTAATTTTCGAATTGACGAGGATTGGATCAGTCCTCGACAATCTTTTATTTTTATTTTTAATAATTTCACATTTTTTGTTATATCGTATAATACAGGTCGACCGCGAGTTTAATTTGGGTTGACCGTCGATTGCTCGCAATGTCTTAGGTGAAATTCCACGTACAATGGACTTTGAAGTGATTGTAGAATTCAAAACTAATTAATTATCTTTGTTCATTTTATTCCGCTGGATGTGAATTTTTTGACTCTTAAATAACTATTGTTGACGATTTTTACATACGTGACTGATATAAGGCGTATATCTGTATTTTAGTACGATTTGTACTCAGCGGGCTGTTGATAGATTTGTAAAAAGTAAGTTTTTTATCCTTTCATGATTACATTTTACCGGCCCCAGAAAAACTCCAAAGTGAAATATTGAAATCAAATTATAAGCCATACTGTGCAGCTTTATAACAACAACTTTTTCATATTTACGAACAAATAGTACAACAACCTATACATTGCAGCTAATAAAAAAAATAAATTGTATTTTTATAGTTGGTAAAAATCTATCTAGAAAAAGCGTCCGAAAAACGCAAGTACGGAATGCTGCTATCAAAATTTGGGTCTGGAAATTCATTTTCTTCATGAGCCTATATCTCGAAAACTTAATAAGTGATTTAGAAAATAAAAAATTGTTTTGAACATGAACTATTATATTACTATACTACTTACCCATACCTCGCTGGAATGCACCTGATACTGAAACACAGTGTATAAACATAGTATGCATTTCATACCCCTTCTTCCCCTCTTAGACTACGCCTCGATAAGTCGATCGCGACACTTGAGTGAAGGACGAAAAGTAGATCTTATATACCGAAAAGTTGGCCACCCCTGCTATAACATTAATATACATGCTGTAACATGTAGGTGGGTAATTGCTCAAAACATAATTTATATATCTTCTTACAGAGAATAAAGTAATGATGCATCTATTTCTGAATCTAGTATTTAGGATTAATTTTACATACGAATAAACATTGAGACAATAAGTGTGATTTATAGAAAGTAATTCGATGCCCAGAACATAAGAGATCGTGTCTATAAAGATGAAACATCAGGAAGAAGTTTGTTTGCTAGTTCTAATCTCTACAAAGAAGACTTTTCTGTTAAAAAAGAAGTCCAGTTGTCAGATTGTTAAGAGTTGGATCAGTCTTTGAAAATCTGACTGTTATTTTATATTGAAATTATTTAAAAATTGTTTGGTATAAATGTTTTATCCGTCATCATATGTAGATGACAAAAATAATCTTAACAGATAATGTTTTTATTTATATATGCTTTGATCAGAACTTTATTTTATAATAATTTTATAAGCGAACAAAAATAGTGATATAAGTGAACAGAAAAAGTGATTCCATGCACAGAAGAAAAACAGTCCTTTCATTTAAAAGAAGTTTGTACGTAAATTAAAAGCTTAAAAAAGAATTTTCTATCTTAAATGCGTCTGATTGTTATATTTTAGAGTATTTTGATCAGTCCTCAAATTACAACAATTTTGAATTAATTTTATCAAATTATTTCACATTTTTTATTATATTCTATAATCAAATGTATGTAGATATTTACTCAAAACATAATAGAGTGATATATGAAAAATAATTTGATGTAAAGAACAGAATAAATCGTGTCGATAAAGATGAAACATCAATAAGTAGTCTGTTCATTTGCTCTAATCTCCAAGAAGAATTTTCTTTTAAAGAAGACGTGTAGTTGTCAGATTGTCAAGAGGTGGACCGATCCTCGACAACCTGAAAATTATGTTGCCTTAATATTATTTAAACAGTTCAGATGTAAAAGAACTGAAAAAGTGATTTATATAACGTAGCTCTATGAACAGAACCAACAAAGGAAGTAGTTCTCTGATTTTAATCTCTAAGAAGAATTTTCGGTGTTGAATACGTCCAGTTGTCATTTTGATCAGTCCTCGACTTTGACAATTAGATTTTCTTCAGATCATTTAGCATTTATTATTTGTTTTATATTCCATTATCGTATGTATGTACATATTTACTCATAGCATAATAAGAATGATATATGGAACATAATTTGAAGCACAGAACAGAGTAAGTCGTGCAAATGGAAATGACAAAGTAGGAAGTTGTTTTTTAGTTTTATGTTTGAATAATAATTTCCTTTGTTAAAAAATACGTACAATTGTACGATTCTCGAGGACCGATCTAACTTTGACGAAATGACATCTCTATAATATGACACGGTTATTTAAGTTGTTTCCAAAATTTCCATTAAATTATCTATTACTACCATACATTGATATTTAATTTTTAAATACACTTATGACATTGGGTTATTTTTCGTTCAGCTTACTCAATTTTCAAATTATCCTCCTACACGTGCTGAGACAACTGGATGATAGTATAGAGCACTAAACCTATATTAGAGATAAAGAACTGACCTATTAGCTTTGAGAACTGTGCCGTGGGCCTCCAGTCGGGATAGTGCTTGGGGAAGCGATCGCGAGTCCAGAAGGTGTGCATGACGACAGTGTAGCTCGCGAGCTTCTCCGGCGAACAGGCAGAGCCGAGAGCGGCCAGGGCGAGAAGCGCACACAGCCGCATCTCGGGACCGACTGAGCTCTCTCCTTCCCCCCACCACACCTCCTCATTGATTCCCCTTTGATAGGACCTAGCGCGAAACGTCTCGATTTTTGACATCCTAGATTATAACGAATAAATTAGAAAATCAGATCACTATCAAGTGGTAACGATAGTTCTATGCTGACTAAGCGAAAAAGTCCGCTTAAACCTTAGGGAAAAATTCATCTTTGATTAAAAAAAACAAAGCTCCTGAAGGCATCAAGATTTACTATAATAGGAAAATTCTCTCATTACACAACTTTCGCTTACTCCAAAAATTCGTAATTTAGAGTTAAAAAAAATTAAATAAATCTGTACCACTTCCAACCATTATTGGTTAGAGATGGAATACTTTTTGAGGAAGGGATGTTACTAAATCAACGGTTGTGCAAGGAGGTGATTTGGTTAGAATTCAATTTTTATTAAAAAACATAAGCTTCTGAAGGTGTCAAAATTTACTATGATACCCATTCCAATTTAAGGTTTACCAAGGTGAAAACAACATTTATCAACTTTGTTCCTGCCAGGAATGAAACATTAAAAAAAATAACTTAATCGAGGTCGAATGAAAACGACCAGAAGAGATCGCATTTAGAGATTTAATTATTTATCAAATTCAGTATTATTTTGTATTTATCCAATTCAAATAAGCATAACCAAAGTGACTTTGGAGGAATATATTAGTAAAAAATTGTCATTTAAGCTCTGTTAGAAACTTTCAAGCGGGATAAGACCTATCTGTATATTAGGGACTACGTAAATGTACGTGGATTTTCCGAATTTTTCAAGATCTTCACAGCAGTCATTGTGGCAACTTTAATATATGTCTTAAGGTATAATATATATTACACAAAGTGTAACCTCAGGTTGGTCGATTTTATCAAATATATTGCTTACACATTCAAGGCATATATCCGATTGGATGAATGCACCTTAAATATGTATATCCAGTTTCGTACGATTATTCATTATTCTTGGTTTAGAAAGTTCGCTTATGATATGAGTTCTAGCGTTCATACAATGAATCGTGATTTAAATAATTGATAATGTGGGATTTAATCTCGCCGCAAGAGGATAGAATTATTCGTTATTCTTTCGCTAGGCTTTTCACTCACAAACCATTTCCCGAGTACCTAGGAGACCCCAAAAAGTGTATTTTCCTCAAAAACACGAATTCGAAATTTTGTATGTTCGCAATATTTTACCTTACTATAAATTCTATATATCAGTAAGTGAAAGTAAAAATAATGGCTTTAATTTTAATGGGGATGGGAGTCGAAAGTCAAGAAGAATCTATTCCCTCACCGATGGTTTAACATACTACTCGAACAGATAGAGAAAAAAACCGAAAGCTTAAATTTATAATATACATACATGCATTATTATCTTTTTTGTTTTAATGGTTATGATATCTTGTATATTTCAGTTTTAAGGATATGTACTTTTTAATTTAAAAAAAGAAATTTCATAATCATAAGTGAAATTTCTTTTCGGTTTGAGTTATATTTTTATAAGATTATTAATAGTGTAGTTTGATTATATCTATCTATCTATATATAAATCTCCATGTTTGTTAAAAAAATTAGTTCACCATTTGGTGTGGGATATGCTAGGTTAATGTATAATGTATGCTAATTGACAGGTAAATTAGAGTAATAATAAAATAAACCTTGGCGCAACAGACCGTAAAGTCCCAAGGCCTCGCGGGATGTACTAAGGAAATACATCGCGCGTTTCATGACGTGTTTTTTTTCATAGGGTGGATTCGTCACTTCCACGCCTATTTTTGTGAGTGCCAACCATTGGCTAACGGGCCTCATAAATACCCGGGGTGAGGTTGTGAGTGAGTTTCGTATAATTGTAAGCTTGAAAAAAGGCCGAGTGAGACCAGGGCTCGAGTTGACAACCTTTGAGTTGGTAGACAGCTGCGTTGTCACGCTGCTACCGTCGCCCCTAGGTGAATTCTAGTAATAAGTGTAAAAGAAAAGTTTTATATGCTTTAAGTTGATAAAGTGTTATATGCTTTAAGTTGACAAAGTGTTATTTACTGTGCAATTTGGATTCTTAAACCAACCCCCATACTCTCCATTTTTCTACCATCTCGAGTTAAAAGGAATGATGTTGAATTATAACTTTAGTTAAAGAATAGAGCTTGTAGCTTTAAATATTATATAAATTTTAACAAAAATATCATTATTTAAGGAATATAAAAATATTTGGAAAGAAATATCAATTATCTTCCATGGCAACCTCATACTGACTTTTTTGTTTTAATTTATTTATTTTTTTACTTTCACTTAATATATCAAATATATTGTGTGTTAAGGTCGTAAAAAACATCAAAACCGAATTTTCTACAATAATATATGGTTTAATGTCCCCTGATTCTGAAGAATGATATCTCGCAAAAAGGTCAGAATATGTGCCTCTCTGTTTCTTAAACTTCTGTTTTTGCCCTAGAGTAATTCCTCTTTCCCATCCCAGATCCGATACGTGATCCTCCTAGTTACTCTTTGGCCGTCCGCATGATCATTTTCCTTCAATCTTTGCTTCCCATATATTTTTTGATTGTCTATTGATCGACATTATTTGCACATGTCCGAAGCCCATTAATGCTTCTCTATTAATATGTTCTATTAGCGGTTCCAATCCTGCTTTTTGTTTTTCATTTGGTCAATTCTAGTCCTTTCTTTCCTCAAAAATTTCATCACTGTCTTCGATTTTTTGTAATACTGGGCCATCATAGGAAAAAAATACTTATATATACATATATACAGTCAGTATTTTATTCATATCCACTTTCCTTTTGGACGTTATAAAGTTGATGGTATACATTGGTTGCTTTTCTTTTGCGATGATTTATCACCGAATCCAGCTTGTTATTATAACTAATTTTGATTTATAGGCATTGGTAAACATCGACTTATTCCAGACTTAGGCTTTCGCAAATCATAGTTCCTTATTCCCTAGTACCAATTTTAGACACTACCAATAATGAAATAAAGCAAGTGGACAGCTTAACCCAATTATTTTTAATAATTATATAGAGATAAAATTGGATGGAGTACATTAAATCACTCCTCAAATTCCTTTCATTGAAACTTTAAATGCTGAGTACTTAGGAACCACTTAAGTTTAGATAAGGCAGTACCGCCTGTCTATCAGCGAGACAAGTGTTAATTCTCTAGTAGATATCGAACTTTAAGTTACTGGATTTCAGTACGGACTGTGTGCATCTGTGGTGGTCCCAGTGGTAAGACGAAATAGATCATTAAAGGCTATGCATGAATTACAAAGGAACTTATCAGCAGGCTAGTTGACTATGTTTAAACCGAAGTGTCTGGTTAATTTCAAACATATTGAAAAGTAACACCATAAAGTGTGACTCAATTGTCTTTCAGCATCAAAGTTGCATCATCAGCCTCTGAGAAGGTCATTGATTGCTAGGAAAATTGGTAGCAGTTGTAGCAATCCAAGACGATATCTATATTAAGGGTTGAGGAATTAGAAAATTGTAGTCACGTATGATCGGAGTGTTGAAAATACTTGGTAAAGCTAGCTTAAAGGTCAATGCTGATAAATGGGTTTGGAAATCAACCTCACTTGAGGTAATAGGTTTTCGGCTTGACGCCAAGAGTGTGCGCCCCACAGACGATAAGATCTAAGCTGCCAAGAATGCTCCAGCTCAGAATAAACAAGTACTGTTAGTAAATAAACAAAATCTGTATGTAATATAAAATAACTAAAAGAGAAAAATGGAGAAACATTTTATTTGATTAGAAATTAACTTCTTTAAGTAAGTCTAGTAGTTTATCATGCTGTTGGAAAGCCAAAGATTTTAGAATAATTAATATGTAATAATATGTGGTATATGTAACAGTGGGTATGAAAAAAAAGGTTAAAGAAACTTAATTTATAAATAAATATTTGTGTTTCCACAGTTGCTACAAAAACAGTCAGTTTTTTACTTTCACTAACCTATGGATGAAAATGTAGTAAGGGAAACAATTCTTGAATAATAAAGAAATTCGTGATTCTTATATACTCAACGTACCGTTAAGGTACCGATCTGGAAGTTCAGTGGTTTAGAAATCAGTAAAAATCGGTTTTAAGTATTTTAGGGGATTGACGTCCATTTCCAAGTCATAGAGCTATAGAGGAAGTGATTTATCAAAAATAAATAAAATTGGTAAAAAATCAGTTATTGAGCTTATTGTGTTAGACCATCGATATATCTACATATTTATAAATAATCTATAATAATTGTATAAATAAATATAAAATTTATTCTATTTAAATTATTAATTATTAATTAATCCTTCATTACTATTATTATACCCCATGTTTGGGGGTCGCATCTTGTACTTTTTTAAAAAAATATTTATTTGTTACCGCCTAGCTATCTGCCTATTCCCAGCATGAAGGCCCAATCTTTAGAGTTAACATGGAGACGAATGTGGATGGTCTGCATTAGTACGTAGTTATAAGAAAAATAAGGATGATACCACTTTTTAATAACAAGTAGTCCCATATAGAAGTAATGTGACAACCCTTATAAACTATATTATTCATAAAAATACGTAGTAAAAATGAAAAAAAAAAAGAAGTAAAAATTTCATTCTTTAACTCTTTATTATAACTTTATGAAGTTATTATTGTTATCATTTCATTATTATTACTTTTTTAACATCTTTATTAAAGTTTCATACAGTTCTAAACTGGAAATATCAAAATTAATTTCTAGGGGCCGTGGAAAATGGATATTGACTGACCCAGGTGGGAATCGAACCAATCAACCAATAGTCTTCTTGTGTGATCCCCACCCCAGTGTGTTCGGCTATTACGTCCACTCGTTATGTTTTAACTTATGGTTATATTAGTTGAGCTTTTTACATGGACTGCTGTTGACGACATAAGAATAATTATACGCCTTTTCCAATTAATCATCTATTAATAAAGGCGATAAACATCTTAGTGTTATATCCGTTACAAATTCAGTTCAAAATATTATAATTTTTTTTATATCTGCTTCAATAAAAAATACATGAATTGATATATGTTTGTATGACATCTGAACGTAAGGATAGAATATATATCCTGATATTTTTGTTAAGATTTAGATGCGTTACAAATGTATTAATTTCTCAAACGGAGTACTTCTTTATTTATAATCCGGAGATCGTAAATAAATATACAACGTATAATAATAATAACATACTAATAAAATAAATAAATAAATATAATAAGCGTATAATAATATAATTTAACGGTTAGTTGTAGACCCTCGATCGATAATGCTTTGTCTTACATGTCATACATTGTAATATAATATTATAAGTATTAATTATTGATTTATTAATTAGTTTATATATGACAGGTAAATGACTTAATTTAAGTTAATGCAACCCAATTTTATTAATTGTTTCGGCCTAACAATCCGTCCTCAGTTACAACATTTGCAAGAAATCAAAATTAATGTACTACAATACATGAAACAAATTAAAAATACAGTTATTTTTAGAAATATTAAACTATTTCATAATTGTACGTAATTTCATTTTAACGAGTATCCAGCTTACATTAGCATCAGTCCTACTTTTATTTACCAAATATTAAATACACTTATTCACCATTGGTTGTTAACATTTAGTAAATGTAATACAATCCTGAATTAGATTCATGTCAACATTAATAATGAAGGAATAATTTGGCTTGTTATAACTTTCAATAGGTTTACATCAATTCACTGTGAGAAGAAATTTATAATTTCATCATAAAATAATTCAGGCAAAGGCAATTAATTTATTGTTTCTATTTCTATTAATTATTTCTTAAAAAATGTATTATGTTATTATTCAATTGTTTTACATCATGTGCTGTTACTGTAATTGAATTATAAATAATTTAGATGCGTTCAAATATTAAAGTAGGTTTTAGTTCGCTATTGGTCGTACTAACAACAATAACTGTTCTAAATTAAATGGATTCCAATTTAGTAATTAGTAAGTAGTTAATGATTGAAATTGTTTATATACCTGTTTTAGAATTTGAGTATTGATTATTGGGTAGAACATTAAGTCTAATGTATGTCGAAATGAGAACGAAATGACAAATGCAATTCTTTAATTTATGCAAAACGAATAATACAAATTAAAGATAATAAAACCACTACATAATTTTATGGATCTGCTAGAACATGTATCGATTGATTTTGGTGAAGGATGAATTTAAGTTGTGATAATGCTTAATAACTTTGTGTAGTTCTATTTCTTCTTAAAGCGCAGTTTATACGATCACGATTATGGTGATGTAACAGTGATAATGTTCCAGCTTACATTGTTTAAACTAAAATTTGCTGTCATACTGTAATGATTTTCTTCATAGATGGTATTACAATAACTTTCTTCGCATGTGCAATCAGGTTGCATTACAGATATTTCCAGGACGAGTGCCATAATCCCACTCTCCTTCAAAGCAAAAGTGAAGCCAAAAAACCACGCCCTTTGGGCTTAGGTTTAAGTCTATGTTAATTTAAATCCCCACCATTATAATCTAAACTGAAACATAAGGCAATCAGTAACTGGCTCGTACTCTTTTCCTACTTCTTTGCTACGTCCCTGTGTCCATCATAAGGCCGTCTTTTAGACTTCACGTTTTCGAAGCGCTTACTTCCTCCATTATACTTCTTCCTCCAAGTATATCTTTGAAGAGGAACCTCTGCTTAAGCCTTGTTTGAGTTTTCCATTCAGCTCCTCATTTCACTAGAGAGTTATAGGTCAATATTTATCATGAAGGAGATGATTATTGTGCGAATTATTGACATAATAAATGTTTAGAACAACTTGGTTTAGAAAGTTCACTTACTATATGAGTTCTAGCATTCATACAATGAGTCTTGATTTAAAGAATCGATGATGTGGGCTTTATTCTCACCGCAAGAGGATAGAATGCAGTGTATGGCTTATCTTATTTTATTTCCGATCTTTGTGATTGAAAGTCAGATTATTAGTGTGCAATGAAAAAGGAAATATTAAGAAAGATTGCTGGAACCGTTGAATATTAACTCCCAGAAGAAAGAAGTACGTGGGGTTTTTCGCCGATATTAAGCAGGAAAAACTCCTTTCAATGGAAGAATGAAAGAAAAATAAATGGATAGGTATTTCTATTGAGCGAAATAGTCTTTTATTAAAAAATGTAATAATCTAAGACAAACATGCTGCTTGTTTTCAAAAGAAATATATTTGGGAATTTAATATTTTTTTCAGATTTCCATTCAGTGGTTCGTTTCCTTTATAACAATTAATGTAATAATGTTTTTGTTGTTAGTTCCATTCTATCGGCATTGTACGGTCCAGGAAGTATGGTCCATGTTTTTCGAATCAGATTAAAACGTTAGCTAAATTATAAAACAAAATCCAATTAATTCAAATCAAATTCCATGCAGTTTCCTTGACCGCTTAATCGATTTTAAGATGATTTTTCGAATAAATAAAAAAATTTCAATTTATATTGATATGGACTTAGTTATATCCAATTACATTAATTTCCTTGATGATTTTTCTTTTCTTTTTGTTGGGAGTAATTTCTTTCATCCAAGAACATATTTTTTGGCTTTTGCATAGTTGCTGTCTCGGTTAAAGTGGTCGATATTTTACTAATGTGTCGGTAACCAAATCCATCAAAAAAATATTATAGATTGCTACACCTGTTGAAAAGATCATATTTATTTTCTTAAATATTTGGCAAAGAGATTTCAATAAACTTTATATTCTTCGTCAATATTAATAAAATACGAGCATTTGAAACGCTCCTATTGCTCCTAATTTTGAAACCATATGGTGACTGATATTGACGAATTCCGAGGATCATCCTGAGGTGAAGTCCCAATTTTCAAAAGAAAAACTCAGAAGAGTTTGTGGTGTGAGATTGTTAATTTGTAAATTTTACACCTTTACTTACATATTTTATTTAAAACTTATATATTTTAATCAAATAAAATTCAATAATTTCAGGTTATTTATTAATGTATAAATGTATCCTTCTTTAAGGATATTAATTTTTATTTACTTTTTTAGAAATCGGAAAATGTATTTCTCGTTTTCTGTTGAATTTGATCTCCGTATGCTCTTTTATTTCTTATTTAGACAGTTTACTTGATTTTTTTTTTATAACTTTATACAAAGTTTTAGTGATTCTGACTTCGCATTGTATCTTTTATTAATATAACTGAGAATTATTATTTTTTTTATAAATAAAATTGCAACTGTCGTTTCCTTGTACCCCTGTGTCTTCAGGGTTCTCTTGGACATTCAAATTTTACTATACTGCAGATTTAAGGAACTCCGTTGTTCCTTATTTGAGGAGGATTGTTGTGCATAACACGAATGGCATAACATAAACAATATTTCAACTCTATCAAACTTTTTGTCCACCTATCTTAAGATATACATGTATTCATCTGATTTTAATATTCCCGTAATGAATTCTATATGTTCTATTTGTTCATTTTGACAAAATTGATTTAAAATAATTTTAAATATAAATTGAATTATAACATCGGATATTATAGAGTCGATTATGTTTTACAAATTTTGAGTTAATTTACTTTTATCTAAAATATATTCTGAAAAACAAATGTTCGATTTACAGAATTTCTAAGTAGAATTATGATTAAATAAAAGAAATATGAAAAAGGAAATTTCTACTATTTAATTCCTTGTTTTTCTAGTTTTTACTTTCACCTATTAGTACCGATTTTACACATGTTTTCAATTTTCTCAAAACCCAAGACCCTAGTGTACACGATCTCTCCCGATTCGATTACTTTCATGAATTTGTTACATTATGTTAAACTGGTGTATTCCTGACAGAAACAAAGCTGATATTCGTTGTTCGCACCCCGGAAACCTTAAAATTAAAATATATTGTTGGAAAGTTTCGTCTTCCAGGGTGATGAGTGAATTTGTGTGCTGCGCCCACCACACCGGATTTTTTAATAACATCCAGAATGAACAACAGAACCAATTAAATGTTATTTAAATATACTACCTGAAAACAGGTTTTTTAGATAATGCGACACCATTGTCATCATATTTTTCCTGAGCAAAACGTTACTTGGAAATTTAATATTTTGGAGAACTGTTTTGATGCCAAAATAAAAATCCACCAAGCTGATGATTAAGAAGTTTAAGGTCAACAAAGAGCTCCTAAAATTCGGCTAAGTTCAAAAGTACTAAGCCCCACCCTTGCTTCCATTTAACTGAAAGCATAACTATTTGAAATCCAAATCCTAGGATGTATGTAACAGACCTTCCAATGTTATTATCCAGTGCACCATTGGAATAATAGAGACAACTGAAGCTAATCTCCGGCAGGTAACTAATTAGGAGGGACACACCTGAGCAGGACTCTCCCCTTGCGTTATTCAGATTTCAGTGGCTTCCCCTTCGAAGTCACGTGCGTCAAGGGCAATAATGATTATTGTTATATTTTCTTAAATTAATATAACGTTTTTAAAATTTTTGTAAACTTCTGGAGGCCATCTTCTTTTCAGAAGCCTCGGAGGATTGTCAGGAATAAAACTGGATGCAAGGTTAGAAACTAGTGCGTTTGAATTGGTTAGGTAGTTTTTTATGGAATGATTGATATCTGGTTCGGGCTAGATCAGTTACATGTGTAACATTAAGGTCTTTATGAATGTTATTATTTGCTTAATTCTTTTAACTCTTTTAATTCTTTTTCTTTCGTTTAATTCTTTAACATGTACACCACCTTGTTTAGCAAGAACCCAGTGTACTAAAAAAAAAAATAATTTTTGGTATTCTACGGTGTGACCAGGAAAATGTGTTCTGCATTTTAAAGCTGTTAAAAATACAGTAAATACAATATTTTTAAGGCATGAGATGTTGCTTGAGGTAATGAAAAATATACGGTTAAGAATAAACGTATTGTTATGTATGACCAGATTTCTGCTGAGGAAGCTACACTATTCATCAGGGTCTCGTGGCTTTAATTATTAATTAAAGGAAATTATGTACACTAACAATGATATAAACTGAAATTACTTAATTAAAACAACTGTGAGATAAATTAAAATATACCTGTAATAGTGCTCAAGCGTTAGATTTCTGTCCTTATCCCTAATACTTTCAGATCTTGAGGGAAATTATGGAAACATGTTTACCCAATAAGCAAATATGATATTCTAGACATTCTGTTCATCATAAACACAATTGGTGAACCTACTTGCTTTCTGCATGCCCAGATTTCACGTCACACGTCAATAGTTTTGGATTTAACGACCCTTAGTGCTGATGATAAAACAATAGAATTAGTACTTCAGTTTTTAAAATCACAAACTTTACTGTCGCAAATACAACATCAAATATAGAAAAAAAATTAAAACAAATACGAAGCTAATGTCATTGATGACCAAGTACGTTTTACGCTATGTTGTTTTTTATGATCCTCTTCCTGACCATTTCTGATATAAGGGGGGGGAGGAGATTATATGCATGTAACATCCTGTTCTTACCATAGTGAGGGGTTAAGTTTTCATTTCGTGGAACCGCCACAGAAATAAAAGTCGACCTTGCAGGACGGATTTGAATTGGCGGCGTGCAGACATGAGCCAGAAATGGGCAAAAATTAGCTATAGTTGAAACTACAAAGGAAATGACCCTTGTTCATGAATGAACCATTAATAAATAAATATCATATTCATAACAATTTTAGCTATTAGTTTCAACTGTAGCTCATTTTTCCCAACTAATGAGCCAATCAAATTCCGCGCTTTAACTTCCTCGGCTAATAACGGTTTTACGCTATTGAACAAAAAAGAACGAACGAACGAACATATTTTATGATTAAAATATTTAAAGTTAACTTAATCAGTAAGAAGCTTAAGTTTACTTCGATAGAAAATACTACTTAGTATTTAAGCTTAAAAAAATAAATATATATAATCAAATGCGGTTACGACACAGCATGCAGTACTCGTGTATAAATTGTATGGTTGGTTTATTTGTAATTTAAAATCCTCTTACAGTCATATTTCAAGTAATACGTGTTATATACAAGTTAATAAAATGCAAGCTATTACACGTTGTTGTTACAGTGGATCCCGTCTCGACTACTTATTTAACGTTTGACAAAGTTGGTCTAGGAGCACAAAAGGTCTATTAGTAGGTCTGTTTGTGAATAAGCTTGTTTATCTGGAAGATGAATTTTCGTCGTCTGGAAAGTTTTCAAAGCCCCTCGACATGGAAGGTACACAGCCCGGACCGCAAAGAACATAGTGAAATAGCTTTTAATAAAAGCAGGAGTAAACATTGCACCACAAACATGAATATCTTCTACAACTTCCATTCTAAACTCTCCAGCTCTTTGTAGCTATGGAATCATTTCATTTCAAAAGAATTATAACACCAAAATTGTTTTTACAGTAAAACAATTTGTTGTTATAGTCAATACGGCAATATTGAGGACAATTAATATGAGACCTATCAATTTGCTTTTCCACTCTCTTGGAACCGTTTACTTTAGAAAATTATTGATGACTCCTACCACTTCAGATGGAGCATGTTGTCGACTGGACAGTATGGACTCAATGGTCCAAACAGACAAGATTATTAATCTTTGGTACTTTTGCAGAGGATGGGCAACCACGATCACTGTCGGTGACGGATATGAAAAACAGTAGCCTGTAACTTCTCTTATCATAGCTGGTTTTTTTTTTTTGTGAATTTATTTCGTTTCTTTTTATTTATATACGTTTTGTTTCTTAATTTTTTTTTTTAATATTTGTCATCCCCCTCGTTTTTTACTTTATAAAAATTTTGGAATTGCTCTATATAGAAGAAAATACACTCAGGTATTTCCAAATTTAGGCACCGATATCCCATGCTGAACCTTGAAATTACAGAGAAAGAAGACATTGATTGTGAATATGAATAATTTGAATTTAAGGAATTTATATTTGGTGTGCTTTGTTATTTTTATGTTGTTTCTATGATTACTTTGCATTGCAATTAAACTCCTAATTTAAGAAGGCATTAATATTTAAGAGGACATTAATATTTAAGAACTGTGTTCTTTTTCTTTACTTAAAGAAAAAGAAAGAAATTAAAAGCTATTTTTTTCCCATTTTGTCGGCATAGTAACATTGACTCAGTTTGGGATGGACAAAATTAAATTTATCCTTTCGCACAATCTTATATATTTGCCATATTGAAGTCCACAGCCACCTTGCAATACCACTCGTTATTTAATAAAATAAATCCACTTATGATTAAAATTATTGTTTATGCTGAAAATATTTAGTTGACTGCATATATAATGAAGAATATGATGCTCCGAGTGGGGTTCAAAAGTGCTCTCATAATATTTAAAAATTAATTATTGATAATTAACGTTTTAATGGGGTTTTTTTGTCAACTACCTGTCATATGAGACTCAAACACTAAAGAAGACCAATAATATCGAGTCAATACGTAGACAATACATAAATAGTTCGTTTACTTTTTTGCGATCCATTTTGTTTGGCCTTCATAATTATCTATTATCGATTACAAACATTTCCTAACAATTTAGACTGGGTTTCACAACTCGAAGATATTTCTCTGGAATATGGAGATTCTATGGAATCTCTAATTTTAAAAGTAGAAAATCCTACTCTTTGAGTAAACTTTACCTCAGTTCTCAAAGTTTGAAGTAGGTTCTCACAACTCTAATATCCTAACATTTAAGTCTTCTCCCTTTGTAGATAACGAACGATTAGCATCCCTAGAAATTAAAATCAAGGAATTGTCTAGTGTAGAAAGAAGAATTCGAGTCTAACTGGAGACAAAAATTTATTTTCTAGTGTGCGGTGGTTTTATCTGTATTTGTGCTATACTTGTACCACGCTGCGCTTGCAAGACGTGTATTGCATGCCAGCTAACTGTGACACTTAGAGGCTGTCTAGACAGTGAACCATAACGCACCCTTTAGCCTTATAAGTCATAACGTATGAAGTATGTTATCCGTTTGATGTTTACCTACTGATGGCTGTAACAACTTTTTGTAGAGTGTTCGAATCAAAACTTCCCCAATAGTTTCGAATAAATTTCTCAACTCATGTTTTTGGTAATTTTTTCCCACAATTTTTGCAAATTGAAATAGATTTTTCCAATTTCCGAATTTTTCGGTTTTCAAATTATTTGGGGAGATGACACTTTTTGTTTTGTTTGATTCAATCTTCAAATTTTATTATTCATTTGCCAACTTCAGCTGACATCGAAGCTAGGTCTCATCTCACAGTATAAACAAGCACTGGGATACTGTCTCACTGTTATGATTGTTCTACCTCAATAGGAAACGGTCGTAAACTTGGTCTTACTGAAGCAAGACCTCGCTCTCATGGGCTCTATTAGTACAGTTTCTTTATTCACCTTATTTGCTCGGTTGTATGCTATTTAACAATCTGATATGATTTAAAACTCTTATATTTACTATCTTAAAAATAATCAATAGGAGGTTCATTTCCCGAGACGATGACGGGAAATTAGTTATAATTGTACGTTCTTTAGTTATAATTAGATGTAGACTCAGTATCTTCAGTAAAACTTATGAGCTAGAAAAGTGAACTTAAATATTGAAATACTGACAGAAGGGCTGGAAGAGAGGAGATATTGCCCGCTGACAGAACCTGTAGCCCTCCAAAGACGGGGAGGGAAGGAGGAGAATCCTTTGTGTATTGTGGCAGCCGATAGGGCCGTGATGGATGCAGCATCAACTCCTGCCAACGTCCCCTTCACACATCACTAATTCTTATCAAGTTTGAATAAAGTTTATGCCCACGCCTTATTGACAGTAGCGTTTCCTCCTGAAGGACGAGGGAAAGAGTCGGAAAATTATTTCTGGGATATTAAATCTTCTACCATTGTAGGAATTGCGTTTTATTGGAGCGAATATCATCTCTTGGATAGGAATTTCAAAAAGATTATTTTAACGGTATATTTTATTTAGTTTTAGGTAAATGATTATTATTTTTAATCTTTTATCGCTTTTTTTATATTTAGCATATAATAGAGAGTAGCTTTCGTAATCCAGCATCGTATTCATCTCTATTTAACAAATTTAAGAATTAATTATTTTAATTCATACGCTTAACTTTGTATTATGCATTTGCCATACAAGAGTCAGAACCCTTGATTTTTTCCCCACCATTTTATCATTGATCTAAATTTTTATTCCTTGTAGTGCAAGGGCAAACATGCATATGTCACTGTCACAGCAGTAGACTGCATCAGATTAAGAGACGAAGTATAATGCATTAGTTACCTACGATGCTATAGTAATAATAAGTAAAGACATTAACCTTGTTCCCATCTATTTGAATATAAATGATTTTATTATCAAATTTAAAATTATGGAAATAAACCAAAAAGTAATATGAGCAAGTTGAAGAAAATTAACGCCTTTAGCTTTAACTCAAGTATTTAATTAATTAATTCTTATTTTTTTTAAAAAAGGGATGAATATAGTGCTGAATACCGAAAGCTAATCTTTTTATATAAGTCAATAAAAATATGGCCATGAGATTGACTGAGGTAATTAACTTCAATAAAAATTATATATTTTATTATTTTTAGGTCTCTGGTGTCTTTTATTTAACATATTTTAAGATTTTCTTTCCTTGTTCCTTAGCATTTAAATGTTTAAATATATTCTAAAACAAAAATTATGAAGAGAATCAGATGTATAACTTTTTATTTATTTATTCCCGCTTTCCCCTTCCTTATAAGTAATACAGGTGTGCAGCAGTTCGATGTTACATATCCATCTTCGCACTACTGCTAATAAATTAATTTGCTATTTTAATGATTCATGTACAGTTTTTTACAGGTTTCATTAGTTTTCAGTCTTCTACGCATCTTCCGTCCGCAGGCATTCCAGGGGCTGGTCTTCTTCTTTGATGAATATTGTAGTGGCTTGGTCCAATAATTGTTTTTTATCCGTATACAAATTCTTTGTAATAGTTTTCTTCGCTTACTAGCTGAGGGAAGTCTTTTTCGGTGAGGGCGTAATATCCGGTTTACTTCAGCAATCTGGCGGTACAGTCTATGATGATGTACTCGGCAGTCTCCGGAACACCACAACTAGGGCAGAGGGGGTCGATATCCATCCCATGGCCATGAAGCTTGGCTCGAAATCCCCCAGGCCCAGTGAGAAATAGGGAGAGCCTGTAGTCTGAGAGGACACACTTTGCTTCCATCCGTGATCGAACGGTGGGGAAATATTTCCTTAAGGTAGCATTTAGGTACCTTTTAGGCTTGTCATCCAACGCCGGTTCCATTCTTTGCTGGTGTCCTCCCGGATAATGGTTTTCCATTTACTTGGGCTCTCATCGACCCTCACTTGGACGTATTTTTGTTCCTCGAATTATTAAATTATTATGGAGGTCCCTATCAGTTTTGCCTCTTAAGAGAATGGCTTGCGCCTTGCTAGAGGCTATTCACTTTTTCCTCTCGAACCATTCTCCATCCAGGTTGATACAAAGTTTTGCTTGCTGTTTTTGGCTGGCTCTGCTATTAGAGCACACCAATGCAGCCAGATCGTCGACGTGACCAGTGGCTGGGAACCCCTCTTCCTCTAAGACTCCCAACAACTCGTCAAAAATCAGCTTCCATAGGGCTGGGCATAGTACTGAGCCCTTAGGGCATCCCCTTTCTATGGAAGCTTCTACTTCATAAGAGCTACCTTTAATCTACACGCGTCTGACCTAGAGGTTGCTCCTAATCAAGTCGTATAAGTTGTTAGGGCTTCATTCTTCTGGAACTGCTGTAGGAAGAGAGACCACCAGACGCTGTCAAAGGCAGAGGATATGTCAAAGAGCATGACGTACAGCTCCTCTCTCTGTTCAACGTCAGGTCGCACTCGCAACAGAGCATCAGTGTTCCTTTGCCTTTTGTGGAGTCGTATTGCCGCTGTTGACTTGCTCTTGTAAAAATTGATGCTAGCCTGGTCATGATCAGGTGCTCCAGAACCACAGGGAGGAGACATATAGGACTGTAGGACTTAGGGAGCTGCTTAGCCCTGTCCCCTCCCTTCTAGAGGTCCCTCAGATTGATAATCTTCCAGCTTCTTGGAAAGTATCCCCTTTCCAGAAAGTCATTGTCTTCATCAAGAAGCCTTTTTTCAATATAGGGGATACTATTCTTTAGGTTCGCCGCGTCTATAGCTTTAAGTCCGGGAGCACGGCCACTTTTTAGCCTCTCCACGGCAATATGCAAATTATGTATGTCCCAAGGTGAACACAGGTCCGTAGCAGGCGGGTATACCTTGGTGCATATCACAAAACCTACCTCAAGGGTGGTTGCCTGGTATTCCCCATTGAGGGCTGCCAACGTCTGAAGTGGAGTCTATTTGCCAAGGGCCACCCTACACGGAACACCTTAGGGATTATTTATAACAACAAGCTGGCTTCTCGCAATGAAATCCCCGAGTTTAGTACCCCTTCTATCAGTTCAATGGGATTCCCAGATCGTGTTCCAAGAGTTGATATCTGAGCTGATGAACACGTTTCTATTGCTAGCGGTGATCGCTGCCATGGCGCAGATGCTTTGTTCTATTACGTTTCCTTCAGGTATGTATAGAGACACCAGAGTAAATACAACGCTGCCCCACCTGATGTGGCATGCTGCACAATCTGCCATGGTGTATTGCCTCAGATCCAACACGTCAAGATTGGGGTTGTTGGCTATGGAAGCAGCCTAACAGACTCCACGACCAAGTTCCCAAGGCAGCTCGGTTCCTGGACCGCCAGGACATCATAGCGTTGTGCGAGAGCTCTCAGTTTATTCGCCACAAAATGCCGACGGCCCATGTTGAGCTGGAGGATGGTGATTTTATTCGTAGAAAGTCGATTTCGCCACTTCTTGGGCCCACTTTAAGTGCTCTTGGTTGGCTACCCGATTTGTGCTTCCTTTGGTTCAAGGATGCATTTGCTCGCACACAGTTAATACAGTTCAGGGCTGCCTGGGCCTTTTTCATCGGACACTCCTTTTGTACATGGCCACTTGCTGCACACCATATAAAAACCACAGGTTTCTCCTTACTTGTGGCCTTGGTGTGTCCATAGCCTTTGTACAGGGAAGGGCGCCGAGGTGATCTTTAAAGGTTATCGACCACCACCCTCCATCGAAACTTTTCACTTCTAATAGTTGGAACCTTACCATGGGGTGCACTTCTACACCCAGTTCTTAGTAAAATCATTCCTAGTCAAAGTGGAGAAAAGCGGCCGAAGATCATAATTTGCTAATGGAGTGGGGACCGACTTCTCGGTTATTCTTCCTCACAAAAATCTAACTAGTTCCTCTGGGTTCCAGGAGTGAGGCGCACTCCTCACCTCAATCCTAGGTTTCCTCCTCAGGGCTATTTTGGCTTGTAATTCTCTGTCGCGAATATCTTTGTTACCCAATAACTTTGTTAGCATGAGAACTGTCATCCAAGCGAACCAAGAGAGCAGAACCCGAGTTTGTCGCACGGACGATTGCTGCTTTCACAACGATTTCTATTGTGGATGGTAATCCATTTATGATGTCAACTGTGGTCTTACCGGTC
The DNA here is from genome assembly GCF_000696795.3 of Halyomorpha halys. Classification (NCBI taxonomy): domain Eukaryota; kingdom Metazoa; phylum Arthropoda; class Insecta; order Hemiptera; family Pentatomidae; genus Halyomorpha; species Halyomorpha halys. The sequence continues at coordinate 412,683 of NW_027116476.1, read as the reverse complement.
CCACTGATAGTGACGTAAGTTGGCTTCGGTTTCTGGGTAGGCTTGGATGGCAAGAATTTAACAACCTCTGCCACTGTCTTGGGTTTTGTGTGCGCCGCGGAATCGTTCAGCGGAACATGCTCTGATTGAGCTTGCTTGCTTATTGGTTTTATTCGTATTCGTATAATCTGGGTAGTCATTGAATGGGCATTCGGAGAAGCGAGGGTCTCTTACAGCCCTTTGGGCAAGGGTAGAAACATTTTCAAATTTTTCCTTACATCCCTTTTTCTCAGGCGTGGTTTCAATTATATTAAGTTACTTATATTAAGATACTGAAACTTGATGTAGTGCTGAACCTTTCTGCTAACGTTCCTGTCAGTATTTTTAATGTTAACTCTCAGGTTCTCGTGTATTACTTTCGCTTTATGGAGTTCAGAATTACATCCAGCCTCTTCAGATACTGCGGAAATATCGCCCTGGGAACCTTTCCTAGCTCGTTTGGCATTAGACCTTAATAGCTTTAAAGATGTTTCTTCTTCAGTTTCTCTCGCCCCCATCTCTTCGATAATATGCCGTTGGGCCTAACCTAAATCATTTGGTCACTAATTTTGAGTGTCCTTTTTTACTCACTAGTCACAAAAGTTCATCCTAGTCCACACTCGCGGGCTTAAAACTCAAATTGTCCAAACTAACCCCACCATTCCCAACTAGAAAAACATAAAAATAAAATAAATTATAAACACTGCCGTTGTATAAAGTATGCCTTCAACCACATTGTAAGACACACTTCGCTTTTGGTTGGCTGGTTGGGTTTGAGTGGACTGTATTATTGAAAAATGAAACATGGTTAAATGTAATAAAATTCTATTGTTTTATGAGGTGTATGGGATGACCGAAAGAAAACTTTATGATTCGATTGTTAGTAGAATTTTGTATGACTGGGCTATGGAAATTGTATATCTAACATTGAGGTGGTTGATGATGATGTGGATGTTAACTATTGCTAGATGGACTTACTCCATGGCTCTTTCTTCCCTCCACATTTTTAGGCCTCTCTCCCCTCTGCTGCCGGGAACCACTCACTCGTGTAGATATTAATGATGAGTTAACAAAAGAAAAGATGGACGCTTCTCTGGCTGAGACAAGATGGCTATCTCACATTAGTCTGGGTTTACTTCTCTTGCCACCGAGAGCGCTGGAGGAGGTGAGATTTGGCTGTTGGCCACATGGGGCGCTACTAATTTTATACATGGCAGCCTTTCCGATTAATAAAATAGTGTTGGTTTATGAATACAACTAATGTGTATCATCAGTAACTATAAATGAAATATATATTAATTGATATATATTATATCTATAAATATCAATTATGAGTTTAGAAAACTTTCCAAAAAAGGTTTTAATCACTACAAAAATTAAAAATGTAAGAATAGATGTGGTTAGGAGTGAAGAACACTGATAAGTGGTACTTCTTTAATTGTGACAACGTTTCGGCTTGAATTTCAGGACTAAATACAAACATCTTAATAAAATCTGAATTAAACAGTATAACATTTATAAAAAATTAAATATAATATAGGAAAATTATGTTGACAAATAGAATGGAAACATAAAAGTTGAAAAAAAAAGAAGAAAAGTACATACATTGATGGATTATTTCACAGTGGTGCTAAGTAAATTTCCACTAGCTTTAGGAAAAATACAATTAAAGGTTCTTTCTTATAAGAAAATTAAAACTTTATTTAATTGGATTAGCTCTGATATACCCTAGTGCTAATTGAAAATCTAAACCATATACAACATTTCTCATTTATTAAACAATACTCAGGCCATTACTGATATACGGCTGTGAAGTTTGGTGTGCTGCATGATTTACGAGAAGGAAAAAAATACAATCATTCCTTAAGAAGATCCTAAGAATTGCAGTAGATGGCCCTTGGTTTGTGAAAAATAGCCAATTGCATCGGATTCAATAGACAACATCATCTGAAGGAAGTTCATAGAATTCCACTCCTAATTACCTACAAATGAAGGAGCAGTGACATATAACTTGGGAAATCCAACCTCATCTCGAAGACTGAAGGCCAGGCTATCTGCTATAAATTTTATATTTATCTATATCTATTATTGTAATTACTACTATTTTATTTATTGTTTCTCTTCGTTTTTTCTCAAATTATATATATTATAATTCATTGTTATTATTCTGAATTTTTCAGTATATATAGTGGTGTAAATGGTTAGAGGATATCCTCATAATCAATCTTTAAAGAAAAAAAAATGTGACCGTTTATTAACCATGTAAGACTGATTTGGTACCAAATAAAAATATATTGTTGAAGTCCAATGTTTGGTTTATTTTTTGTTTAATTTTTTTTTTACTTTCCAATTGTTTTTTTAATTTTTTGTTAGCTATAAGTTTATTTCTAATTTTTAACTGTACAAACTTTGTATTTTGTAATTAAAACTTATATACAACTCGTTACGTAAATCAGAAACATTCAAGAGGTTTGTTTGATGTATACATCGTTGGCATCTTTATACTTCCATGATACCAACTGCAATAGGATTAAGGCATCGATAGAAACTGATAAGCGTGGGCAAGTCAGTCTTACTTGGAGTTTTAAGTAAGCATAATATTGGAGCATCGAGATAACATCTAAGAACGGAACTTTCACAAACCAATAACTCACCTACTGTAAGTTTATTTAAGATAGGCTCTGAGATCTTCTTATTTAAATATTAATCAATGTGAATATAAATTTTTTTCATTTAATAAATATAGAAAGTTAACAATTTATTTAGTTTAGTTCTTCTTTATGTCTATTTTATAAAATTATAAAGAAGAGTAGTGGTATCTTTTAAATATGTTTTTTCTTTGTTTACTATTTAATGGTTTTGATTAAGGATAATATTATTTAAATTTGTATGTACATTCATACTTTTTATTACTAAAAGTGTAAGGGTTATTTATTTAATATTATTGAATCAGCACATAGTTTGGAAGTATATTTTCTTTCTTTTTTTTTTTTTTCATTTTTCTACACTATTATGCGTCTTAGATTTTCAAATCTTCCGTTTTTGTTGTTTTCTTAAACCCGAACCAATGATTATTATTTTATTCTGGAGAAGAAATTTGTATTTTCATATATATATATATAAACTATGATTTAAATTTGTACACACGCAAAGTGGTAATAAAACTAACAATAATATGAATAAGCCTGAGTTAACAATAATACGGTGAAAACAAGTTAATATTGTTTATTAGGAAAAGAAAGAAAAAACGTACTCAATTTGACTAAACTTACTAACAGTTGCTGGGGAATACCATGAAGTGTGAGCTGCAGGAAAAATCCCATAGAGCGCTGTGGTGTATGAAAAAACATTACAAGTGGAAACAGTTATGTGGCAGTGAGGTTGCTTAAAAATGACTATGTATATTAGTTCATAAACTATGTTTTTGTTCACAAGAAATAAACTATTTTTTTACACTTTTAACCAATTTAAATAATAGTTCATTTCGGTTAAGTGTTTATTAACATTTCAGGGATCCGCTCGTTACTAAGCCCTACAATGTTGCACGCCCATCTTATACGCCGCAATGCTATAACTTGAATTATATTTACCGGGTCCCTTAATTCAGGGTGTCTTCTCAATGCTCCCGTTAATTCATCCTTTTTCGGTCCGAATATTTTAATACTTTATTTTCGAAAACCTTAAGACGCTGTTCATCCCTTAATGTAAGAAGCCACGTCTCGTATCCATAAAGAAAAGTGGGAAGAATAATAGTTTTGTAAATTCTAATTTTTATGGTTTTGGATAGAAGGCGCGTGCTTAGCAGTTTCGAAATTGCAAAATAAGAAGCATTTCCCGCCTAAAATCACACTTTTATTTCCTCAGCAATTTCGTTTTTTCTAGTTACCGTAGAACCTAATTACTTAAACCTATCTACATGTTCAAACGTATTTTCTCCTATATCTTTATCACCGAAATTGCTCGCGTTCCTTTCGCTAACCATGTATTTCGTTTTATCCGCATTTATTTCAAGACCTAATTCCTCACTGGAATTTATTAACGCGGTATATTGATTTAAAGTGTAAAAATACCATGAAGTGTGAGCTGCAGGAAAAATCCCATAGAGCGCTGTGGTGTATGAAAAAACATTACAAGTGGAAACAGTTATGTGGCAGTGAGGATGCATAAAAATGACTATGTATATTACTTCATAAAATATTTTTTTTAACAAGAGATGAACTATTTTTTACACTTGTAACCAATTTAACATATACGCCTTTTAAAAATACTTACATAACGGAACTTAACTTGCTATTTAATTAGTTGGTCAATAATTAATTCGATTATTTATTTATCAGATACTTATTTAGAAATTAGACTATTATTAGACTTAAAAGCATTTTTCTGTTAGTATGTAGTTCATTTTAAATTATTTCAAATACTCATTTTTATACATCATCAATATAACTGTTTCCATTTGTAATGTCTTTTAGTCTGATTTTCATATTTTATTTTTGTCGTCATTTTATTTTTCAATATGTTTGTTAACATATTTTTCAGTTTATACTGTTTTAATTTTTATTCTAACATGATTCTTATCTTATTTATACTTTGGTCAAAACGTAGGGATAATAAATCCAGTATCATTTATTAGTGTTCTTCAATCCATACTCTCGTACTATCTCTACATATTGATCCACGGTCAACAATAATTATCTTTAAAACTATTTACTAAACCGATTTATTTATCTGTCCCACTTCTTTGCAGTGAAAAATACGGAAAACAAAATGGAGCGAACAATACCTGCACAAATATAATTAAATACAATGATAATTCGCAAATAATAGCTACAAATATTAATGAATCAAAAAACAATACTCTGATGTTACAAACCATCTAAAATACAAATTAACCGAATAAAAGTTTTTAATATACTATATTTTAATAATTCTAATTATTAAATATATTATGATTAATAATTTCATGAATAAACATTTTCGAAATTTAAACCTCCTCATTTCTGATATCCCGTAATTTATTCTCTGTAACATCTGGCCACATTTGTTGTCCTTCCAATTTAATTCTCTACCTTATGAGGGGAACGAAGTCATCAAAACTCCTTTCCTTCAGAAATCGCGACCTTTCTTGCCCGATCAGTCAGTACGTTACCGGCTATTCTGCAGTGCCAAGCGAAGGACACAGATATACCGTTTGTGTGGCGGACTTTAATGAGTTGTTTTGATTTAGCGGGTTTGTTGAGAACATTTTTTTTAAACTGAGTAGTAAAGACAATGAATATGTGCAGATGATCAGTAGTTTTTTTTGTGGGAAGAAAAATATTTAAGCTCTTGTAGATTGCAACCATTTCAGCTGTACTACGACATATCGGCGACAGTACGTGTATCTATATTATAATGGAACATGATTTATATTAGTTTTAACTTGTACTCTGCTTCTAACTTCTCCTTATGGTTTTCACTCAATTCCATGTTTTATTTTATTCTGAATTTTCTTTTCTAGGAAATTGTATTTTTCCCTTTTCAAATAGGTATTACGATTTTCGATTAAAATGTAACTTTTTTTCTAGAGAACTGCTTCCGTAATGAAATCATCTCTCCAAAATTGGACTCATAAACTTTTAATAGAAAACTCCTTAATAGAGTTCTAATTTTTATTTAAAACCTCGGATTTAATATAAGGATGAGTTGAACTTAAGTTTTATGAAAGATCTGTTAGACATAATTGATAATGTATTTTAGTACATGCATTTACAGAGTGTAGTTCCCTTAGTTTGATCTAGTTTCGTAGAAAAAGCATTCGATTTCCACGTATTGCTATGTTGAAACTACTAGGAAGCTCTCCGATTCTTGTGCAGGAAGCGAAACAAGTAAAGTTTCGGGAAGGAATTGGGGAGAATCACGTGCTCGGAAGTTAAATAATAGCATCTCAATTTTACCTTGGGGTAAAATCACCAAAACACGTGAGCCGTCTTTCGTATAAAATAATAGCTCGCCCCCACGAAGTTTTCGAAGTCGAGAAAACTTTTTTTCAGAACCCTAATTAATTGAAAATAATTCGCTTTTTTTTCTTCTTTTTTTTTTATGCCCACCGAACTTTACTAATGCCTTGATATAATGGCTTAAAAAGCTATTTAGCCGAAGTTGTGGGTCATCTGATGTACAAGAATGCTCTGATTTATTTTCCAAAAATAAAATATTTTTGTTCACCGATTTAAAAAAATTTCTTTTTAATCAAAATTTTACACATCTTTCACATACCATCCCTTTTTGAGTTCAAATTAATCTTTGCGTATTTCAAAACAAATATTTCTAAATTGTTCACTGTCGCGATATCTTTCTGTTTTAACTTTCAAAATGAGCCTTTTTACTGACAAATTAGTTTGACTTACTCGAATTTGAACAATTTTCAGTAACTTTAATAACATTAAGTAATTTAATAAAAGTAATTTTAATAACATTTCTCGTTCCAAAAAGTATTAATATTATTCTTCTGCGAATGTTTGGTAGGAATATAAAAATGTAGCAGTCAACAAAAATTTACATTGTACTCTTAACCATTCAACGTTAAATTGGTATCGAATAAATCGAAAATCGAACTGTTCTGTTGACCTTATCAAAATTGTTTGTCACACTTCAAATATGTAATTTCAGTTTCGTACAGCTTTTCATTTTTGAGCTTGCCTCATCACTGACACACGTACTCACTGACAATTTGGTGAGACTTATTTGTTTGGATTCAGAAAACCTCAAATCGTGTTTTTCCGTCGAAAACCAAATGAAAATGTTTGATTACCGAGATACTTCCCTTACGGTATATTTCATATATAAAAAAGCGAAAGTAAAAAGTAACTAGCTTTTGATGGTTTATTTATAATCAATTATTTTCTCTTATTCCATAATAAAATGATTGATTATTTGCTATCTTGTCATTTTTATAAATAAAACAAATAAACAATTAAAAAATATTTTTTACAAAATGAATAATTAATTTATGGCATTAAAGAAAAAAAAAAGATTCATCTTATTCATGAATAAATTTAACAAAATACTATCATACAGTTATAAAATTGTAAGACCCAAAAAAGAAATAAATAATAAGGCTTATTCTACTCGTATTAATGACTGAATCGGATAGCGATTTCTGTACTAAAAATCATTTCGGAGCCAGCATAGATTAGATAGGATGTCATAATACGAAGAAAAACAATAATAGTCTCAGTCTTCGATATTTTTGTTTACTTCAGTGAAGGACAGATTGAATACTGATGTGTGTCGAGTAATATTGTGTCCTAACTTTCTACTGTAAATTAATTTCAAATTGTACCATGCAATTAACCAGAGGGATGCATCTAGGTGGTAAGAATATTTATTGGAAGTCAATTGATTATTTTCTGGGCATTATATTTGTGAACAGAATATTAATATACTAATTGCACTGTTACACAATATCTTTTTCGTTATCAAAATCATACGTGACAAAAAAAAAAAAAAAAAAAATGTCAGTAGGAAAATTATGTTTATATCTTATAAAATTGACACTATATTTTTTGTAACTTTCAATTGTTTTTGGCCAGCCACGGCTAAAGGCAAAAATGACCTCTATGCTTTGAAGAGACAAAACAATTGTAAATTAATGATGAATTTGAGATTACAATTTTACTCTCATATTATCCAAACCTCACATGCGTACACAAAAATACTAAAACATCCTTCCTGATAAGCGGTTTTCAAAATCCTACGAATTGTAATGACAATTCAGAATCATAAATTAAAATCATAAAAGGGGAAAAAGGAGGGAACATATACGGTTTTATTTTTTATTTTGCAGAGCTGAGACGAGAAGGATGTAGTGAGGCCCTGAGGAGCTGTGCGGTAAAGAGGAGGAGGGACAAATTGCAAAAATATGTCTCAACTCGGAGATAGCAATTCCCCAGTTGGGACTTTGTTTATAGTCACTCTTTCCGCCAACTTTACCATCTCCAATTTCCATCTCTTTCTATACACTTACCTTCGCTCTCTAACATGTCTTCCCTTATCTCTTCCTCACTACACCGAGGTTTCCTTTCAGGGTCTTCGGAACCATTTATGGACCTTAATGGAGCACATAAGTCTCTGGGTTGTGAACTCATTCGGCCGAAAAAACACCAAATTATTGAAAAAAAAATGAACAAGAAGAAACTACGTCTACCACTCATCTCGAATCAAAACCTTGTCCATTTCAAATGTAACGTTTATAGTAAAAATAAAACCTTGTCCCATTCAATTGTTACTTTTTCCATTTTAATTTTAACAAAACCGGACTTGAATTAATTGATAAAATCAAAAATTATATTTTATTTAATTATATTCAGATTATATTTTATTTCCTTTATAAATTAACAATAATTATTTTAATTTCAATGATGATTTATCAAATAATTTCAAAAATAATAAGACATCTGCAAATTTGTCTGCATTTTTCTCTAAACTAATTTTGTTTTAATTATCCAACGTTATCAACAATACCATAATTCGAACGACCTAAACACTGTTTTCATATTATTACCATATTATTCCATCTCTATTATTTCTATATTTGTTGATTTAATGAGATAATATGATTTTGTAAGTATAAAGCAATTTTATAAGATTTTAATAGGAAACCGTTATAATATCATTTTAATGATTGTTGTTTTAAAGATTATAACAAGGGCAATTGACCTGTAAGTGAAGACTTAATTTTTTTTAATGAATGGGGACGTCAATAATTGAGGTATGTAAAAAAAATATTAGTGTTATGTGTGAGAGAGTAATATGGTAATAGTTTTAAAAATAATATTCAGGTTGTCTCCTCGATAATTGCCTTAAGGCCAAAACGTTGGAGTATTAAAACAAACTTTTTTGAGAGTAAAATGGTCAATTTTTAGTTTTGTTATTATTAATACAAACCACTCTCATACAATTAATTAGGTATAGAAGGTAGCTATTCGTTCAATTGTAACTAAGCCAGGAGGCACCATTTGCAATCGACTGTCACAACATTTAGTTTGTATAATTGTAGTCATTGCCACAAGAACCTGAGCGGCATTAAAAGGAACATTCGAAGGAAGATCATTTGAATTAGGCCTTAAGGTCAATGAAGACAAGACAGTGAATATGAAAAGTTCCAGAAATGATAAGGAAGAGGATAGTAAAGTGACGTTCAGAGGCCACAGTTTCAGTTCTGTAAATCAGTTTAAGTACCTGGGAAACCTGGCTGCAGATGACAACAAAGTAGAAAGCGAAATAGACGCCAGGATAGCAGCAGGAAATATTTATATAAATATGTAATGTATAATTTCATATTTCATTCATATATATAATTCATATTTATATATTCCAAGAAATATATATATATATGTTATTTCTCACTGCAAAAAATATTGAAGTTTAGGACTCTGAAATGGTGATGAAAGTGGTCATTTACAAAACCATCGTAAGGCCAGTAGTGATCAATGGGGGAGAAACATGGCCCTTGACAAGAGATGCTCTACCCCTGGGAGAGAAAGGTATTGAGAACGATATGGTGAGGAGTCTTGGAGCATGGAATTTGGAGAAGAAGGAACTAATAAATCTGATCGGAGAACCCAGCATCGTGTTTTTAGTCAAAGGGGCAAGAATATGATGGTTAGGACACGTTGAGAGAATGTCCGATGAAAGAACACCAAAAAAGATGGTTTATGGAAAACGGAAAAGTGGTCGTCCTCGTCGCATCAGAGGGCTGGACGATGTGACGGAAGATATAAAACTTTTAAATGTTGAAAGATGGAAAGAGAAAGCAAGGAACCGTTTAGTTGGCTGTGGTGGATATAATGGTTTGAGAATTCCTGCTTGAGAAAATCAAGTTGGTTTCCGCGCCTATCCACCTCAAGAAAAAAGTGTTTTGGCCTTAGTATAACCAATATGCGTTTGAATTGTTACTGAATACTACTAAATTTTCAAAGACCACATTTTTTTAATACTATAAATTGCAGTTATTAGCGAAAATATAGTAATAATATAGTACCCACTGGTCAAATTAAAAAAAAAAAAATTTCATCGGGAACAATAACATCATAGAATTTTTCTTTTTATTCTGCAAGCATTTCTTATGAAATGTTATTGCACTGACAATTTTCTAAAAGCATTAATTATGAATCACAAATTAAAAGGATACGTTTGAAAAATGTATAGAAATCATTTATTTTATTTTAATTTTTATTTATCTATTTCTAAAATATAAAATATTTATCTTTATTTCTAAAATAGTCTTACACCGAAAAATTTGGTTTCAGATTTAAAAATGGAAAAAAACTAAGGAGGCAGGGATCTGCGATGGTGGTGCAATATACTGTACGTTGCCAGATCAGCCGAAGAGTATAAGATTGAGAACGACGTTTTACTCATCAAAATACTGAAGGACATTTCTCACTGTGAATGTTCCTTTAATGGATGCCGGATGTCCCGCTGAGCACCGGAGTGGCAGTGTACGAAGGCAACAGAGGAAGACTGATTGGAGAATTGTTAGCCAAATATAGCGCGAAACCACCATACTTAGTCGATGCTAAGTTAATATTAATACTGTTACACTGTACTTTACTATTTATTCTAATAATATTTTGTAATTTACAGATTATATATATTTCTTTATATTTTTCAGGTGTACCTTCTGGGAATATTATTGTTACGAAATACTATACAGTCCATTTAGCCATTTATTTTCTATTGTAGTATAAATAGATACATGTAGGTCTATTAGTGACTAACCTACAGTATATAAATATATAATTTTTCTACCAAATACCAAAGTGTTTTACTTTGTATTTATAATGAATTGTAATTATAATTTTTTATTTTATATTCCAGGTGTTTTCAAAATGTCTATTTATCTGAATTGCTTTGGAACCCGTGTGAAGTCGATCAGGGTTTTAAAATTCCTATTGGCCACTGCACATTTTCAAGTGTGAAGATAGATAATAATGATTCCTTTGATAGACTCTTTTCCAGTAAATATATCTGTTGAAATTTCATGAGGAAAGTATTAGTCAAATATAGAGAGATACCACTCTCTAATGGTATGTTAGAACTTTTATTTAAAACTATATTTTATTTCTCTTTATAAAAATATTTAAGTTGCCATTTCTCATTTATCGAACGGAGGAAAGCTGCATGATCTAAAAGAAATTCTCTTTATATATATATTTGAACTCTTGAAAATTGAAAGTTACTTAAAAATGTTTATAGTGAAGTCTAGTAATTTTGGCATTTATTCTTATTGATATTGTTTTTTTTTGTTTTTTTGGAGTATTCCTCTGTCTTCAGGAAGCATTTAATAAAACTCAACATCGTAATTATATGTATTCTAAATATACTTTATAACGATGAGAAGATAGTTTACTGTGGATAATATATATGAGAAGATTGTCTGTCAGAGAATAACACAAATAAGTCAAAACCATAATAAGTTAAAAATCTTATATTAAACGTAAATTCAAATGAATCTAACTTGTTTGTGTAGTTCTCTGATCGCACCCCTAACCATCTCCTCCTTATACATAAATATACTTCATTTAAGAATTGTTTCCAAATTTAAACACAATATAATCATTTTAAGCTTATTTTCTCGTATGGAATTTTGTCATGTCTCTATCTCTCTATGTTTTAGGTCAAAAAGGATGTATCGAAAAACAAAGTTTTACAATCTAAAATCAACAATTGTTTGTAATTTGTATGATGCTTTGAAAAAGTGATATTATTCGATAATTATACAACCATATATTTTTTCTCCAAAATAAATATATATATTAGCATTATTTTTTTTTTCCATATTTTTTCTATCCACTAAAAATTTGACAAGATGTTGCTATAACTGACTTTTCATTTAACATTTTTAACATAAGAAATTTAATATTTAAAAAAAAAAGGTATTCAGTGATAAAAAAAATACATACTCTACATGCCGTAATGAGTAATCAAAGTAGTTGAATGTACTATGACATAGTTTACAACGTTTATCTTCAGAGGAGTACTAGTAGTATGGTATTTGCCAATATAAATTCACAAATATTGATGTCTCTATGGAACAAAAGTTTGGTTTTGAAAAATCCTACCTCATAAAACCATTAAACTTTCGAGAGTTCAACTATCTATATCGTTTGTGACCAAATTTTGAAAAAAATTACATCAATTTAAATAATTTCCTATGAAGCTTTTTTAATGTTGTAGGTAATTTAAAAGAATTAGACATCGGATGAAACATGAGTAAAAATTTAAGATTTTTCTGGAATAAAATTAAGTTGATGGCGTGTACATCTTAAATACTTCAATATTTACGTTTTAATGACATTCAGTGCATCCCTTGTATATTATAGCTAATATTAAACCATCTTCAGAAAGGAAATAACGCACTTCTTTTTTTTTTAATTAAAGAAATTCAAAAAGGAATATTTTATGTCTTCTGAAACAGATGCAATTTTTTATTCCCCTTAGCTACGGTTGGCAGAGTGTTGGTGTTGAAGTTGCTGTTTTATTCTCCTCTTCGGCCGTTATACTATAGACAAGTTAAGTCCCAATATGCAACATTCTGAATTCTTATAACATTTTTCTAAATTACCAAAGGATAATATTCGTGTCAAAGAGAACCCGAGAACGATGTCAAATTAAGCTTCAGGGATTTTAACGCTAAAATAGGGAAACAGGATATCTTGAAACCAACAATTTGAGGAATTTGAGGACGTTGCGGAAGCTACCTTCAAATTTTAGAAGAATATCTCCCTCCCCCTCCCCCCGCCGAGCTCGAGGTTCTGGTCGGTCAAAACTAAGATCGGAGGACTGTGTGACGAAGTATGCCTGAACACGATTGGGAATGCAAAATCAGAAAGCGATTGAACATCACCTCATCTCCTGGTTAAAACTTTTCGGCAAACTAGTCTCACAATCCAAAAAAATATACTTATATCACATAAGGGCTGTCCCCTTTTATCCAATTAACTTAGTTCGAGGAGCTCTTTTGATAACTAGTTATAGAGCCAAAATTACATTACACAGAACAGAATAAACAATTTAGAGTAAAAATCAAATGATCAATTTATCAGATAATTAGTATAGTATATATTTTAATCTTATTAACCATTATATATCACTTAAAAATATATTTTAAAACAATAACTTATATTTTATGTGTAAAATATAAAATAAAAAATCAAGTAAAAACCAAGTAATTAAGATTCACATCTTATAAATTTTTAGACCTTGTTTGGGGGAAAAAAATAAATAAATAAATATATATTGAAGAAAAAATTAATTAACAAATATACGTATTTACAATTTTGTACTTTTATATAAATATTATATATACTACGTAGACTAGCTATTACAATCTGTAGATAAGGTAAATATGTACAAAATATGTTTAATTCATTTTTTAGAAGAATCCGCTGCAGTGATTCTATCTTCCTGATATCTTACTCCGCGTCATCTTCAGAATCACTTACATAACCTGTAACAGAAGCATATAGATATAACTAAGATAATAACGAAAAATACAAGATTAAAAAGGGCATATATGATTATATTGTGTTCAACATTAAAATTCTTAAATACTATGAATTTATTAATTTTATTATCTAATACATCCGAGAAGCATAGGAATACTTGGGAACGCTGGTGAGGAAATGATAAACATGTGAATAAAACTTGAATTGATGGTAACATTGAGGTCTATCTACTATAACTACAACTCATGGTGAATTCTTCTTCCAACAAGCCACCAATTTATGAAAAATTACTCATCGACATGCAAAGATTTTTATTGTGAAGAATGAAATACAGTTTTACAGTATAAATATTAACTTACCTTCGATTAAATATGGTGGTGTCGCGCCATATTTAGTCAACAAGTCTGGCAACACTCTTCCTCCGTTGCCTTTGTAGGCTGCCACTATCGGTAACTCGCCGCTGCTCAAAGGCACATCCCCCATCGACAAAGAATACTCGCCGAAACGAAATGTTGTTCTTGCCCTTTGTGCAGCGGCCAGCAGAAATTTCAGAACCCGGATGGACTTCATACGGGTTCCAAAGTCATTCCAGTAGATGTATGTAGGATGTATTGAGAACACCTGAAAAATAAAGAAATAATATAAATATTTATATATATAGTCTGTTGATTAAAAATATTTTAACAATAAATAATTTGTATAACTATTTACCCGAAAAAAGGCTTTCGAAGGAACGTTCACATTTGTAAATATTCTTCAACAATTCCATTAGTAAGGCGTCGTTTTCTACGTTAAATTCTTCAGCTAACCTGACCGCGGTGTACAGGATATTGTGGTTGTAACCACCATCACAGATCCTTTGCTGGAAGGTATTGTATCTGTGATGGGATATCGTCCAAGTAACAACCACTCCACATGCGGTCGTAGGCTTCTGGCACTTCCGAATAAGGTGCCTGAACAGCAAATAAATTTCTGTTTCTCGATCGCTAAAAAATATATTAAAATTGAAGAACACCTCATAATTACATTCAGAATAAAAGTATTGAAAATTGATGAGAATACTTGATCTTACCAAATTTTCTCACTGTGGAGGAATTCTGTTCTCTCGATTTGGATTCCTTCCCGGCAGAAAACTTTTTCATATTGGCAGTAATACGCTTCCAGGCCAGTAGCTCCGTTCCATAAAACGCGGAGTTTGTAGCCTGAGAGCTCAAACGGTTCCATGTTACAGTCCATCCTGCAAGGCTGATGTACGGACACTGAGAGTGTGCAAATAGTCCCTTTACCTTTTGCATCCAGGTATAAGTACTTCCGAGCCATCCCCACTCTAGCAATATCTGTCCAATAAAAAAAATTTATTTTATCTCGGAGAGGTGATAATACTTATTACTATGGACGGAATTTTTAATGATTAAAACTTGTCATTCTTAAATATATATGATTTTATTTTTAAATAAAAATGTACTAAATATATATAATTTTTCTTATATTCATAGTCATTCTATATTATTTCTATATTAATATCAATTATGAACGAAAATAATTTGATAATCTAATTTATAGCAAATTTAATTGAAAATTAAATCAATATCTATAATGATTTTCTAATAAAATAAGTGCACTCCCAGGACGGTCCTACATAAATTTCATCAGTATCAATGAAAAAAAAAATCACTAAATAATTTAAAACAACCTGCAAAGAACATTTATCATTATTTTTCCTTGTCGGTGGCATGTCAATTCAAAAGTTATTAAGATATTGGCTGAGGTTCTGCAAGTGAGATAAATAATAATAATATATGTTATAATGGATTCGAATTTTTTTTGCGGAAAATCCTTTTTAAATATAATTAAGCGTATCTTCTTTAATGTAAAAACAACTATTAGTTTTTCTCGGAAGATATCCCAATTTTTTAAATACGACCGTCGTTATGTAAGAGTTACCTGACCCCTTTCTGTAATTTGACAACCCGGAAATTTGAGAACTTACTTTGACTGCGAAAATTGCTATGGTTACTCAAACAGGTTAATATCCTCAAATTGTTTATCAATAGGTGATGAAAAAAATACAATTTTTCTTGAGACTGCTTTACCGGGCAGACTCATCACCTTCATTCCATAAGTACAAAACTACTCTACCTGTCGTAGTGAGGAAGCAAAGTAAAACGGAGTGTGTATAGTTTATTTTAATATGATTAATATTTATCAAATTTACATCGTTCATTCATTTTTTTTTTCATTTAAACTTACACCTGTTGTTTTTTTTATAATCTCTGCTATTCCTTAAACATATAAATATAATAATGGCTGGAATGCTCATTCTACAAAATTAGGGCAAATTAAATGTTCTTGGCATCAGGAAATATTTTAGGTTGTACCACATTTTTTTTTCTATATTTAGTTACTCTACCTGACAGAGTGAAAGGCAAGGAGCCTTAAAGTTTTCTTTGTGTTATTACGACCGGGAGAGGATAGTTCGGCGGTATCGTTTGCTTAATAGATGTCCCAAGAACAGGTAGCAGAGGACTTATAAGGATTTATAACATGTCATAAAATAGAAGTGAACTCCTATCTGTATAGCATAGGAAATGAGGAGCTTATCTTAAAAGAGAAAGTGGGGAAAAATAATTATACTATCTTATATACATTAATTATTAAATGTTTTAACTTTTATTTTGAAAACTGCATTGTAAATTAAATTAATTTTGTGTATAAATTGAATTTCTTTTAATAACAATATTTATTCATGATAAAATGTTAATTACGCTGCATTAACTATATCGTTTTTTATAAAATTTTGGAAATATCTATGTCAATTTAAATAATGTGCAGTAAATGAAACAGGAGTGAAAATTTTAGGTTTTTCTGGAATCAAATTAGGTTTATAGCATGTGCTTTTTAAATATTTCAATATTTACATTTTAATGACATTTATTGCATCCCTTGTATTGTAAAGCTAGTATTAGAACACATTCAGGAAGGAAATAAACCACTTTATTTAAATTTAAAAAATCAAAAAGGAATATTTTAGGTCTTCTGATACAGATGCTATTTTTTAGCCCTCATAGCTACGGTTGGCGGAGTCATCATCTTTCAATCTTAGTTGTATTAAGTTTTTATTTAAGTAATCAAAAGTTGGGGTTGAAGGAGTCATTTTTATCTTCCCTTAGCCCCTTAGACTATAATAGACAAGTTATATTCCAATATGCTACATTCTGAATTCCTATAATATTTTACAAAATCACTAAAGGATAATATTCGTGTCAATGAGTGCCCGAGTAACGATGTCAAATTAATCTAAAAATAGGAAAAGAGGTATCTTCAAACCAATAATTGGTTCAAATATGTTAATTTAATAATCAAAACAATATTTTTTTTTAAATAATCATAAGTATTTTATATAATTTATAAAACAATTATTAGTTTTTCTTGGAAGAAATCCCAATTCTTTTAAAGATGACCGTCATTGTGTAGGAGTGATCCCTTCCTGTAATTTGAAAAACCCGGAAGTTTGAGACTACAGAACTAAATTGGTCTGCGAAAATTGGTACTATACACTGCAAAAAAATATTATGGCGTTATTGACCGCCACTTGCAAATTATTTATTTTGAGCATATTTTTTAACCAACAAATTAAATTTTTTTTTTTTAGGCTGCTTGAAAGATGAATGCTGCATTAGAGTTCTCATACGCTCAACTATCTTCTTCCATAATAAATATTTTGCAGATATATTGAATTGCGAATTGAAACCAGTTAAACACTTAGGTTTTTTTTTCAAAAATAAATTTAATTTTCATATAGTGTGATAATTAATTGATATGATAGAATGTAAGGTTGCGCGTAAAATAAAATTATAAATGCAGCTGGTAATTATTCGTAATGCCAGATATTTCTCTAACTAACCTATTTTCATTTTATTTAACTTGTTAATTTAAATTAGTTTTAAAATTGTATCATTACTAATTTTCTTTATAACTAATCGTACACTTCTGTTTGATCCATATTTTAGTTTTTAGTTTTTATATAACGCTATACATATATTTTGTTGTGTGAGATGAAAATACATATTTATAATACATGTATAGTGTTTAAAGATGTAAATATTATTAAAAAAAAATGTTTTTCTGGCTTTCTAATTTTAAAAATGACTTTATATTGTATATTTCATCATTACATATCCTTAAATTTTTTTTGTTTTTCTTTTAATGCATCTTTAATAATAAAAAAAATTCACTTTGCTATTGTGTTGTTTTCAAAAACATACCTGGGTATGTGCCTGGTGACTGACCTAATAGTTCCTGCCTTCTAACGGTACCCCTACGCTGGAAAGTTCTTGTCCTAATCCTTAAGAAAATAAAGTTGGTTCCAGCTCCTACTCTTCTATCTCAGGAGCCCTAAGGGACAAGTTATTTATCACAGAATAACATGTATGTGATACAATTGTTCTAGTTTGATTCTAAATTTACGAGTATTATACTTTGAAAAGTACTTACCTAAAATATTGTTTAATATAAATTAGACAATTTTAAATTTAACTGAGAGGGTAGATTATTGGAAACCATAAAAACATAAACTTTTCCATCGTCATCTACGAGAATTTTTTAAAGGAGTAAATTCTGAATCACAAATTAACAGAAAAAGTTTAAATAGAACTTTTAAAGAAATTATTTATTTATTTTTGTTTCTGAAATAAAAATGAAAAAACGTAAGTCATAATATTTTACAAATACTTTTTGAAATCGTATAGGAAATATAGTGTTTTAGAGACTATGGAGGAAAATTGTTCAATTTATATTTTGAAAATGGGTAATGAGCCGAAAAGTTATTAAACTTAAAAAACAATATATTTAAACAAAAACGTTTTAATCATACTGGTTTAAAAAAGATGTTTTGATTTCTTCTTAACCTGTTTAGATTGATATTATAAATACTTGTTATGACCATTTATTGTAAGTCAAATTAAAATTATAGTTAGAATTTAAAATATTATATTCTATACAATCTTATTCCAATATATTTAACCCAGATTGGTGTTGATGCGGTCAGTGTAGAACAAAAATAAGTAAAAACTTATTTATTAGTGACAACGTTTCGGTCAGAAGTTCTAGCCTTCATCAAGGCTCAGAACAAAAAACTAGATAACAACCAATGAATGAATGGATATATAGAATGATTAGAAAATTAGAAAATAGCTAACATTGTGGATATATAAATAATGACATGAAAAAACTATTTATAAATTAATGTACAAATAGGATTTTACTTATCTGTGTTCTACAATTACATGACCTCTTACTATCTTCTCATTATATACATTATCCAGGGTTAACAATCTTCTCATCACTAAAATTAAAATGTTGCTATCAATGAAAATAATGATGATTGTAACAAAATGTGAAACTTATTGAGCATTAAGTTAAAAAAACCCTGGTCATTAAATTAATTTCCTACTTTTAACTCTGATACGCTTTAAAAGCATGTCTGTATTGTAATAGCTAGTTTCGCAGAAATGTAAATATAAGGACATTATATAATAGGTAATTAAAAACCTATTTAAATAAAATACTTTTGATCGAGTCTGGCACCCAGGACTGCTATACAAGATCCGTAAATTCCTACTCCCTACATATAATCTCATTATCCGTTCTTATCTCTCAGACAGGTTATTTCACGTAAATCACAACAGCGCTTATTCATCCCTGTTTCCTCAGTCTGCTGGTGTACCTCAGGGTAGTATCCTTGGTCATATCTTTTATACAGTTTTTACAGCTGACATCCCAACCCATCCTAACACTATTCT
>NW_027116476.1:381925-392971 GCF_000696795.3 Halyomorpha halys | reverse complement strand
TGGACATACGGAGTTGAGCTATGGGGCTCCACTAAACCATCTAGTTCCTCTCGAATCCAATCCTTAGAGTCCAAAATCCTCCGTAAAATCCTTAATGCTCCTTACTTTGTCACATATCAAATCATCCATCAGACCTCAATGTCCCCTATGTTGCCGATTTGGCCAGATACCAATCCTTCCACAATAAACTTTCCAACCACCCAAACCAACTCGTTTCTAACCTGGCTTCTCCTTCACTACCTAATAATCCTCCTAGACGTCTGAAAAGAAGATGGCCTCGAGATCTTCTCCTTTAGAAATGTTTTTGGAGTTCAATCAATGGGTAGATTCTCCACAAGTTTTTATCATGTCATAATATCACCTACAGCAAATTTAATTGATGTGTATATATGTTTACAGTTGTAAATATCAATAAATAAATTATTAAAAAAATATAATACCGCTGAAAGTCTTAAACAGCTTCATCCCTGTATGGAGCTGTTAGTTATGCTAGAACGTTATTATTCAAACATATTAAAGATTAGTAAACCATTGCATTTCATTTTGAGAATGTATTGTAGATGAGAAATAATATCGTTGAATAATTATAGTAATTACAAATTAAGTTTTTTTATTAAACTACATTTTTAAATTTAATTTACTTAATTCAAATAAAGAAATAAAGGGAAAATAAAAAAAATCATAATAGTAAAATTTCTTTTATTTATTGTTAAGCAACATTTGCCCTTTTATCTGTTAGAGCTGAAGGTAAGGCGCCATAACCTTTCCCTGGAAAAGTATTAGGATGGTCGTTAAGCGGTACCGTTTTCCAAAGAACAGATACCAAGGGACTCATATCCAGGTAAAGTATATACGTGGTAATGAAATCAAAGGTCACTTCAATTTTTAGGATTTCAGGTTTCGGGCCTTATTTAACAATAGAAAATGGTGAAAATTAATTAAATTTCTTATTAAAATCTGTAATTCAATATAATTAGCCAGACATGCAGGGAACTCTGCGGTTTTAATTTAAAGCTGTATTGGTAGGCTCTATAGCATCCATCGTCCGGTCAACAGTTCGGTTACAATAAAATCCACCTCACCATGTAGGCGACCGAACACCAAACCAGCATGTCGACCGGTAAGCTCACCTGATAATCACTAATAGTGATCTGATAATCTAATAGTGATGTAATAATCATTTTATTTTATAATTATTTGAAGTATATGTAGTAATTTTATTCATCATATTTCATATAATAATATATTATTAAAATATATGAAATGATTTATGTATAATTTTTTTTTAATTATTTATTTATTGTAATTTACAACTGTACAAAATAATACAATAAGTAAATATGTAGTATGTTTCATATACACTTGAAAATCTTGGGAAGGAACCACCCATTGGTGGTACTTCAAACATTAATTTAAACTAGAAGGTCCCCTCTTCTTTTCAGACGCCTCGGAGGATTATCAGGGATTGTTAAGGATGAAAGATTAAGAATTAATGGGTTAGGATGGTTAAGGAGTTTGGAATAAAAAGACGTATATCTGTTTTGGGTCAAATCTGCAACGAATGGGATGTTAAGTATAAAATTTTGAATGGAAAAATGATTCAAACAATCAAGAATCACCTCTAATAAACATATATATTCATATATATACATACATACATATACAATTATTCACATCAATCACTTTTTTATATACACTACTTACACTAGTTTGTTGACAAGGACAATATATACAATATATATATAATTTGATATTCAGTGATATTCTATCCTTTGCTTTTTAAATTCAATCGAACGTGTCCTACTCCGTATCAGAATTACTTGAATAACCTGTAACAAAAGGGGACAGATATAAATAACAGATAAGCAAAAGATTGAGATTAAAATAAGCATGCATAATTATATTGTGTTTAAATTATTATACAATCCTCAAAATACCATATGTTTATGAATATGATCATCGTCCGAAGTACATGTAGCTTTAATAAAAACATTGTTGAAGAACTACAAGAAAGATTGTAAAAAAAGTAAACATGGGAATATAAGTTCATTAAAAAAAAAATTGCCAAAATGTTTATTAAGAGGAATAAAACCTAGTTTCGGTCGGAATAAAACCTCAGCACTCCACCACTCTACTTCTCTGGAAATGAACTGGCGGACATAGCAGCTAAACAAGCACTTGCTCTTCCAGGTCAGGCACGGCCATTCTGACACCACAAGAAATAAGTCTTCCAATGAAAAATGAGATATTATATAGTTGGCAAGCCATGTGGGATGAAAGCCCGCCAAGCAAATTAAAAACCATCGAAAAAACCACTAAACCATGGACCACATCATACCGTTCCAATCGCAGGGAGGATTATAGGATAATAGCTATTGCCAGATTGAGAATAGGTCATACGAGTTTAACTCATAGATATCTGACCAGTAAGCAGCCACCGCCAAAATGTCAATACTGCAACAGTGTACTTACGATCAGTCATATATTTGAGAAATGTCATTTTTATTCTGCGAACTTGAGTAGATTGGGAGTAGGACCGAGTGTATCGGATGCTCTGAATGATGACCAGAAGAACGTGGAAATGGTCTTAGTTTTCTTAAAAAGGAATGGCCTTTTGAATAAGATTTAAACCAGAAAATCTGTTATACGTAATAAAAAATACCAACAGAAGGAATTATTTAAATTCTTTTTCGAAATTATTTAAAGTGAAATAGAATTATAGAAATAGAATATAAAGCACGAAACTTGGGCGTTGATGACCTCAGGGTTTTACGCCCTTAAGCCCCAGACAACAACAACAACCTAGTTTCGTAGTGTTAATTTGAACTTATCATCAGCAGGTGATGTCGCACCACATTTGATCAAAATTTCTCTTTGAATACATCGATGTTTTAAAAATTAAAATTCTTTTATTACAAATATACATTTATAATAATTAATGATTTAAAAATATTATCATATATGATATACAGGCATCGAAAATGATCAAAAGTTAAGTATACCACTTAATATATAAAAATAAAGGTTCTTCAAATAAATAAGGAGAAAGAAGGGTCAAACACAGGAGACGAAGTCCGCAATTTGGCAAGCCACTACAACCAGACCGGAGTGAATATAAAATTTGGGTCGGCATTTAAAAATTGTGGAAGGAGGGACAGGCCTGTTATTTATTAGCGGTGCATATTGATGAGGGTGGATATAAATCTGTTTGGAGTAGGAGAGGGCAGTAATGAATGCTTTGATGGATAGGCCCTGGTACAATATGCAGAGTGGCTGCCCACTTCATCACCCGGTCCTTCAAGTCAGTTCGGATCCTCCACGTTGGCTTTGTTCGAGTCTCTCCGTTTGTTACCTCAGGTATCGATGCCTCCTCCCCATTTATTTATGTTTTTCATAAAGTACAAGGAAAAAAAAGAAAGAAGAAGAAGAAAGAAAACTAATCCTAACTTTATTACTACAAATATTAATTGTTTAGTGTTCTTATCTACAATGTAAAAATAATTGAAGTACTTGATTATTCAAGTACCTCTTATGGGTTACATTATTAGAAATGAGCTATCCTGTTTCAACAGTTTTTTTTTTCTTTAGGCAATCCACAGCGAAAGAGATGTTTACCTAGTTCTCTACTACAGATGACCAACCTATTCTAACCACGGGGGGAGGTCAAGATTTTTATATTTATTGGGACCGCCATTTAATGAAAAAAGTCAATGCCCCCAGGCCGAATTTGAACCGGCGCCGCCCGTAGATCTCAGAGCGATAGACCAAGACCTAACCACCTGAGCTACGGATGGCTCCCAGGACAGTCTTGTTAGATCTCTGCTATTGGTATACCATGGACTCGCATCTACTGAAATAGCTTTTTAATTACCTACTTCTGTTTTATGTTATCTCTCAAAAAACCTGTTTATTCATTTTTCTGAATATCTCATTGCGTATTATTAAAATATAAGTTATGAAAATATTCTTATTATAAACAAATTATTACGATTTTACATTAAACTCAAAATATCTTTTATAAATAACTATCTTTACAATTTAACTTTATAAATATTGATTTTTCTCAATGCTCAATTTAACTATAATTATATATTGACCAATAATATAAATTCTCAACTTATTGTTTAACCATTAATGTTTTATTTTAGTATATAATTTAAATTAAATTTTTTATCTCTTAGGTTTCATTTTTATAAAATATTGATAGTTCAAACAATTATAATGGTAATATGCTTATGAAGGTACTTGCTATTTATCTGCTATCTTGTGTCTGTGAGAGGCCTCCTATGTTCCGGATAAGTCCACTCAAGTCTCTCCCTGAAAGTCCGTGTCCCCTTGGGACATCTTCTTGGAGTGCTGTTATAACCTTAAAACAATAAGAATTTATATATTGAATCAAATATTAAATTTTCCTCTTTATTTTTTTAAAATTTCAAAATATTAAAATTTTATATATAAGTCGTTAGAATAAAAATTACTCTTTATCTCGTATTTTAGAAAGATCAATAAATAGTAACAAAAAATTAGATCACAGTTAGGATCATTGGTCTTATTAGGTGAATTTTAATCTTTGCCGTATTTTTTATTCCTCAGAAGTTATTTTAAAAGGAAAAAAATATAAATTAACTAATATAGTTATTCTGAAAACTAGAAAAAAACATTCGATTATTCATAAACCTTTTCAACAAAAATTCATATTTCGTAAAATAAAATTAATTAATCCTAAAACAGATCTCTATTGCAAATATTTTGGCATTAAAACTTTGTTCCGATTGCAATAGCTCCAAAGGGAAAATAAATTCTCAGAAATGGAATGAATCCATTTAAAATATAATTTTCTTAATGCACAAGACCACAGGAAAAGGGATCAAAGACATAATGAAGAGAATCTTAACAGTAGATTGAAATGTGAAGTAAAATTTTAAAAGAAAATCTTGTTTTTTTCTTTTAATTTTCTTAAATGGTTTATAGTTTAATTATCTTATTTTTTATTTAATTACTAAAAAAAAGTTTATTAATTACTACAAATATCTTTAAAAACGATGAAAAACAATGGTTAGAGATATTAATTATCTAATTATTAAGATTTTAAATATTTTTTCCTGGTACTTTCAAATTCATTTACTTAAATATTTCTAAGTGCTTTAAGTAAGTGAGATTAATAAATTTTTAACGGTTATATAATTATATATTTTTTAACCGTATCATTAATTTTCGATTGTATGAGTATTGTACAGATGATAGTAAATATATATTATATAATATAAACATATGGACATATTATGATTCAAGTATATTATGTTATTATTATTACTAATTATATTCTTTAATGGAAGTCTAATTACTTTCGACGTTTAGGGGTCCTTTTTCCATCTTCAGGATTAGTAATTATTAACCATTAATTATTAATTACATTCCTATAATTTTAGTTTATATCTAAAAATATAATTTTGATATACTACATGATTATTTAATCATAAAGCGTTTTCCTAAATGCAATCAATGTTTATAAAAATATCTCTTTTATATATTATTAATACCTTTATTCTATCCTCCTTGTTAGTTTTATCTAAAAAATTTAAATGTTTCACGTTTATAATAAGTCTTAATTTTCAACGGAGACTTACTCTGTTTAAAACATTTAGATAGAGATAAAAACGGAATACAAATTTAACTAATAACAACTATTAATACATTAAATAATACTAGGGATGTAAAATATTCCTATTATCAAATCGGAGCGGGAGTAACATATGGCATCATTTTAGAACCAATGCTGTACTCTGTACACACAACCAACTAACGCACTGCGGATAACAGCTTCTTCACATCGGACAGGCTTGTTTTAATTTATTCCTAAATTGGCTTTATAAATGGTAAAAAATTAAATCTAAGTTACATTTACAATTAGACGTGCAGACTACCCTCAGCTAAAACTACAATATTCATAAATGATCAAGGTGCAACAGAAATTAATTGGTGTATCCATTCTATTTATTTTATTTTATTTTGCCTATAGAAATCAGAAATCATTGAGGAAAATCATTTTTATGTAAATGAACTTTTAAATCTACGATGGTACTGAGATACAGACAAGTCAAACAAATAAAATTCAATTATTGCACAAAAAATAAGAAAAACGGAAAATGATTTTTTAATTTATGAAGATATTGGAATTTAAAAAAAAAAAAATGTATGCATTAGCTTTAGACTTGAGTGTGGAAAATGTTTTTACCTGATTAGAATTAATGTTATTAACGGTGGTCTTAAAAAAAAAAAATAGAAAATTAAAATAATAATATTGGTGAAAATCAATGTTCAATCACTAAAATATTGTTATTACAATTATTGTTAATACTAACAGTATTGATAAAATTCTAGAATAAATGATGATGATTTAATAATAATTTGTCGAACATACAAAGTGAAAGTAACTATGAATGTTTTCAGTATTTGAAGACACCATTTTTTCAAATAATAAAAATTTTATTAGAAATAAATATTGTTATTAAAAGAAGTTCAATGTATTAAAAAAATTAATTTAATTTACAGCACAGTTTTCAAAATAAACATTAGATTTTTAATAATTAATGTGTGTAAGACATTCTAATTTTTTATCCCTACATTCTCTTTTAATATAATATAAGTCTACATTTTCTATACTAGAACTGGAGTTCACTTCTATTTTATGACATGTTATACATCATTATACGTCCTCCCCTGCTACCTGTTCTTGGGACATCTATTTAGCAAACGATACCGCAGAACTATCCTCGTCCTAATTCTTTACAACGGAAACATTATGGCCCCTTGCCTTCCACTCTATCAGGTAGAGTAACTAAATATTGAAAAAAAAATATGGTATAGCCTAAAATATTTCCTGATTTGGTCAAGAACATTTAATTTGCTCTAATTTTTCAGAATGAGAAATCCAGCTATTATTATATTGTTATGTTTAAGGAGTAGCAGAGATTATAAAAATAACAATAAAATCGTTGAATGAACCTCTGATGTAGATTTGATAAATAAATAAATATTAATCATATTAAAATAAACTATACACACTTAGTATTATTTTGGTTCCTCACTACGACAGGTAGAGTAGCTTTGTACTTATGGAATGGAGGTTAAGAGGTGAGCCCAGCATAGCCGTCTCGAGAAAAATGGTATCTCTTTCATCCCCTATTGATTAACAATTTGAGTATATTAACCTCTTTGAGTAATGTATCAGAGCAATTTTCGCAGTCCAACTAAGTACTCAAGTCTCAAACTGTCGGCTTTTCAAATTACAGGAAGAGATCAGATAACTCCTACATAACGACGGCCGTATTTAAAAGAATTGGGATATCTTCCAGGAAAAACTTATAATTCTTTTATACATTAAAGAAAATACGCTTAATTATTTTTAAAAAAGAAGATTTGCCACAAAAATTCGCTTTTGTCATTAGTCCTTTGTTTTTGTCGTTCAATTCTTAAATTATTATTTATCTCACTTGCAAAACCTTAGCCAATATCTTAATAACTTTTCAATTGACATGCCACCGACAACTAAAAATGCGTATAAATCTACTATTTGGGTTGTTTTGAGTTATTTAGTGCAATTTTGTTTATTTATTTCTTTGATGTGTCTATCTTGATTAATAGTCAATTGATTATTGTACGGTGGGGATCCTAAAACATTTCTATTTGCTAAATAATATGTTTATTAGATCTTGATAAAATATATCTAGGACCGTCGTCGGAGTACACTAATTTCATAAGAAAATGATAATAGATATTGATTTAGTTTTTAATTAAATTTGCTATAAATAAGATCATAAAATTATTTTCGTTCATAATTGATATTAATATCTAAATAATATAGAAAGACTATGAATATAAGAAAAATTATATATATTTAGTTCATTTTTATTTAAAAATAAAATATGATATATTTACGAATGAAAATTTTTAATCATAGTAATAAGTATTATCACTTATCCCAGATACGATAGATTTTTCGTTTTGGACAGATATTGCTAGAGTGGGGATGGCTCGGAAGTACTTATACCTCGATGCAAAAGGTAAAGGCACTATTTGCACACTCTCAGTGTCCGTACATCAGCTTTGAAGGATGGACTGTAACATGGAACCGTTTGAGCTCTCAGGCTACAAACTCCGCGTTTTTTGGAACGGAGCTACTGACCTGGAAGCGTATTACTGCCAATGTGAAAAAGTTTTCTGCCGGGAAGGAATCCAAATCGAGAGAACAGAATTCCTCCACAGTGAGCAAATTAGGTAAGATCAAGTATTCTCATCAATTCTCAACACTTTTATTCTGAATGTAATTATGAGGTGTTCTTCAATTTTAATATATTTTTTAGCGATCGAGAAACAGAAATTTATTTGCTGTTCAGGCACCTTATTCGGAAGTGCCAGAAGCCTACGACCGCATGCGGAGTCGTTGTTACTTGGACGATATCCCATCACAGATACAATACCTTCCAGCAAAGGATCTGTGATGGTGGGTACAACCACAATATCCTGTACATCGCGGTCACGTTAGCTGCAGAATTTAACGTAGAAAACGACGCCCTATTGATGGAATTGTTGAAGAATATTTACAAATGTGAACGTTCCTTCGAAAGACTTTTTTCGGGTAAATAGTTATAAAATCTATTTATTTTTAGGATATTTTCAATTAACAGACTATATATTTTCTTTATTTTTCAGGTGTTCTCAATACATCCTACTACCGGAATGACTTTAGAACCCGTATGAAGTCCATCCGGGTTCTAAAATTTCTGCTGGCCGCTGCACTAAGGACAAGAACAACATTTCTATTCGGCGAGTATTCTTTGTCGATGGCGGATGTGCCTTTGAGCAGCGGCGAGTTACCGATAGTGGGAGCCTACAAAGGCAACGGAGGAAGAGTGTAGCGAGACTTGTTGACTAAATATGGCGCAACACCACCATATTTAATCGAAGGTAAGTTAATATTTATACAGCAAAACTGTATTTCATTCTTCGCAATAAAAATCTTTGCATGTCGATGAGTCATTTTTCAGAAATTGGTGGCTTGTTGGGAGAAGAATTCATCATCAGTAGATAGACCCCAATGTTGCCATCAACTCAAGTTTTATTCACATGTTTATCATTTCCTCATCAGCGTTCCCAAGTATTCCTACGCTTCTCGGATGTATGAGATAATAATATTAATAAATTTATAGTATTTAACAATTTTAATATTTAACATGATATAGTCATATACGCCGTTTTTAATCTTGCCTCTTTCGGTATTATGTTAGTTGTATCTATATGCTTCTGTTACAGGTTATGTAAGTGATTCTGAAGATGATGCGGAGTAGGATATCAGGAAGATAGAATCACTGCAGTGGATTCTTCTAAAAAATAAAATGAACATATTTTGTATATATTGGCCTTGTCTACAGCTTGTAATGACTATTGTATGTTTTCTATATATATATTATTTATATAAATTTGTAAATACTTATATATTTGTTAACTGATTTTTTCTTCAATATAGATATGTTAATAGTACATATTTTTATTCTCATTTTCTCCCATCTTCATACCAAACAATGTCTAAAAAATTTACTAAATGAGAATCGTAATTGCTTGAATTGATGTTTTTTTTTTTTACATTTTACACAAAATACATTACATATTTTTAAAAACTATATCCTTAAAAGATATATCCTTAATAAGATTTAAAACACAATATACTATAATAATTATCTACTTTCTTACCATCCGTTCCTGTCTCATTGACACGGTATTCCAAGTAAACCCCAATGGTTTCTATTCATCCTCAGTCCAGTGTTCCAGTGTTCCTCAAGGTTGTATCCTCGGTCTCATCCCCTACACAGTCTATACAGCTGTCATCCCAACCAATCCTAACACTATCCTCATAGTTTATGCTGATGACACATGTGTGTGCTCGCAGTAAAACAGCTACTTCAACCCGAATTATTGATTACCCTAATAAACAATATACACAATTAAGACTTAAAATTGATGACTCAGCTAACCGGGGCTAAGGAGAATAAAAAATAGCATCTGTTTCAGAGGATATATAATATTCCTTTTGACTTTTTTAAATTAAAAAAGTGCGTTATTTTCTTTGAGAGTAGTTTAGTTTTACCTATATTATACAAGGGATATATTAAAAAGTAAAAGTATTTAAGATGTACATCTCCTAATGTTAATTTTATGGCTGTAAGAACTATGCTTCGCTAATTTTCCCTTCGATCTCTAAATTCTTTGTGGATAAGAGATTCCTTATTTATTCAAGCAAATAGTTAATAATAATAATAAATAGCAAATAATTAAATAACAGTTAAAAACTGTTACCCTTAATAAAAACTTTAGAGTGCTGTCAATGGGTAATTTCTCTAAAAGCCTTTATAATACCATTATAATTTAACATCAAATTGACTAGATTTATATTATTGTAAAAACTGTCTTAAACGTCAATATATAATTTGATTGTTATTATACTTCTGTCCATGTAAAATAGTTCCTGAGATATAATTTTCATAAAACAAAAGTTTTGCTAACAACTAGACGTCAAAATTTTGTGAATATATTTTGGCAAAAAAACTACTACTCTTCCGAAGATATACGTTGTAAACTTCTTTGTAGTACATTAAATAAGATTCAATTTGGATGCTAAAAACATCTTTATGGCTAAAAGATCCTGAGATATAGTTTTCTCAAAATAAATTCACCAACCATTTTTTCATTATATCGTTTTTCGTTTGGTTTTAAAAATATATATCTTGTAAACTATTAAACGCAAACTGCATTTTTAGATCTCATTTTAGAAAATTAACTCTTTTTTTAATTATATCCTATTTGGTTTTATAGTCTTCTGGGGAGTTTTAAATACAAGGAGCCACAAACGTAAAATGATTTTTTTTTTTTCAACGATTAGAAACAGCCGTTATTTATTCCTTCTAACGATAATTGACAGAATCACTTTGTCCAAACTATCCATTCATAGTTTTCGTTAATATAGCTCAAAATTGAGGTTTTATATATATA
>NW_027116476.1:363728-381830 GCF_000696795.3 Halyomorpha halys | reverse complement strand
CTTGGACTATTGGAAACTAAGGAACTTTGTTTTTTTTTTTAACTGCTGTTAGTTATAGATATGAAATTGTGAGTTTTAATAATCATAATAATAATTGTGAGATTTAATAAACCAAAAATTTTAATAAACAAAACTTAAGACTCTGGCCATATAATTTGAAATATACCTACCTATATATATGACTTATCTTGATCATGTATAATGTATATTTCTGCACATTAGTATTTTTATAAGTATAGATTTACGTATACTATTAGTTTATTGTCATTATAAATATTGAAGATGCTAAAATTAGCTAAGCAAATGTATAAATTATATAAACAATTCAACCGATGAGTTCATTATCTATATATGTTTAATTAGACTGTTTGAAACTATCTAATTTCTTTATTATATAAATATGTATAACCTATAAATAATTATGTATAACTTATAAAATTATATTACTATGTACTAATTATATATGATTAAAATAATTTATTCATTTAAAGTAATAATATTAACCTTAATTTTTTTTTCTAATATTTTTGAAAATTTACTGGCACAGTAAATTAATAAAAAGAACTTGAACTAAAACTAAAGATAGTTGTTATACTGGGCTAAATGACTATTCATTTTGAGCTGTTGATGTGGAAGGACAAGCGCCGCAACCAACTAGGGATTAGGACAAGAACTGTCTAGTCAAGGGAACCATGAAACGACTAGAAACTGTAAAGTCATGCACTAGATGGGAACATAAATTAATAACAAGTAATTAACTTAACTTAATTAAAGTAACAGTGGAATACTAATAATACAAATTTTTTAAAGTTTTTTATTAACTTAATATTAGTCGAAAAAAGATACTTAATATAAGTTATCAAATAAACTTCATATAAATAAGAAG
The DNA here is from genome assembly GCF_000696795.3 of Halyomorpha halys. Classification (NCBI taxonomy): domain Eukaryota; kingdom Metazoa; phylum Arthropoda; class Insecta; order Hemiptera; family Pentatomidae; genus Halyomorpha; species Halyomorpha halys. The sequence goes on along the minus strand of NW_027116476.1, from coordinate 380,944 downwards.
AATAATGTCTAATTATTTGAGTTAATCATGAAATTTACATAATAACAAAATTGATAAATAAATTTTAAGAATTAATGAGAGTCTAGATTTCAGCTTTGCGATTGAGTGCACCTTTTTAGAAATCTTATATTTTTCATATTTGAATATATTAACTGTTTATAAGTTCCCTTGACTAGAAATTTCTTATTCTATTCCCTAAGACGATAAAGTTGATGCCCTTCCACATCAACAGGTCAAAGTGAAGAGTCAATTAGCCCAGAATAACAAGTTCTTATACTGTGCAAGTAAATTTTAAAGAATATTTATTTTTTAAAAATAATGAAATTTAATGTTATTACATAAAATAATTTGTATGAATAAATAATTTGTGTCCGAAAATTAGAAAAATATAAAATATTACATTTTCCACAATATTCCCATAGCATTTCATGTGATGTACTATTAAGTATTAAACGAACATTTCTTTCTAACCAAATAGAATAATAATATTAGAATAAAATAATAAATTTTATATAGTTCTTAGATAAATTCACACATCATATTCCTAACAGACTGCTATCGCTTACATATAAAATTAAAACTAAGTAGGATATTATCATTTAAAATAATGATTATTTTTTAAAGCATTTTGTGAAACGAGCACATGTCTTTAAGTCGAGTCTTTACTTAATTTTATTTAATTTATTGACCTGTTTGTAAAAAATTAATAATCAACATTATAATAAACAAAATCAAACAATGTATTGGAATAAATTGTTATTTAATATAATACTTAATAAAACAATCATTGGATTCCATTTTTAAGGAAGAAATTGAGAATAAAATCACATTAGTTTATCTTATTATTGTTTCATTATTTTAATTAAAATTTAAATAACTCATTGATCAGATAAAGATCACAGGCAGAATGAATAAATATTATAACAATGAAAATTCTTTATATTCATATTTGAGGGACTAAAATCATGATCATTTCGCAGTATGTGTGCTTACTTCTTCATATTGGTCATAAATTAATGTGTACTATTTTTTAATTAAATATATATTTTTTTAAAATATAAAACGTTGACAGATGAATTAATAAAAACTAACTAATACAAAGGAAAGTATTTGATTGCTGATTAAAATAACAATGAAAAGAAACCTTTCCAAGAAATTATATATAATTTTTATCTTTAAAATATTGAATGAAAAAGTCAATAAAAGCATTCAATAATTTCCCTTAATCAATACATTAACACCTTCCTAGGTTCACAAAGCGGATAAAAAAGAAGAATTAATTAAGTATTAATTAATTTTATAATTAAGTATATTTTAGAATGAAATAAGTGAATAAATATATAATATTATATAATTACATAAATATAATATGTACAAGTCATCTTTTTCTGGTCTTGTCGAACATGCCTATCTAATTGTCAGTTTCTGAGTCACTTTCATTACCTGAAACATCAGGAGATATATATAACTAACCAACATACAAAAACTAAGAATATAATGAACATATATAAAGATGTGTTTAGACTATGAAAAATTTAAATTATAATATGTAATAAAATTCTTTTTCATATTATAAATTCCAACTTACCGAAGGAGGTGGAGTCGCTCAATATTTTCTTCGCCAGCCTTCCCCCCGTTTCCACTATCGGTAGCTCGCCGTTGCTCAGGGGAAGATTGGCCATCGACATCTTCTGCCCTCGATAATGAAATGATATTTTTGTTCTTTGTGCGGCGGCCAGCAGAAAGTTCAGAACCCTGATGGATGTCGTACGGGTTCCAAAATCCATACGATAACAGGGTGTATTTAAAGTACCTGAATCATAAGAGAAATTGTTATTATTATACTAAAAATAATACATTATTATATGATTTTGCACAGAAATTATTTTTTGCTATGTTTACCTGAATAAAGTCGATCAAAGGACCTCTCACAAGAGTATATGGCTCTTATGAGTTCTACAAGAGTATAATCATTGCAGATTTGGAACTTTTCTGCTAGCCTGGCCGCTATGTATAACAGGTTATGGTAGTAACCATGGTCACAACCCCCATTCACGGTTGCATTGGTTCTATGATGGGCGACCAAGCGGGTTACTACCAAGTCACAAGCCATTTCAGGATTGCGGCTTTTCATTAACAATATCTTGTAGATATTGTAAATTTCATATACGCTAAAAAAAAGAGCGGCATAATATATCTGATGAACAACAAAAAATTACATGGAAAAATGATGTTTGAAAAATAAGGAGAATACTCCATCTTACCAGATTTTCTCATACGGAATGAAGTCGTTGCCTTGGGTTGAAATTTCTTCCTCACAGGAGGGATTATTGCAGATGCAGTATGAAGCCATCAAGCCAGAAGCTTCATTCCACCAGACGCGGAATTTGTAATCAAAGAGCTCATACGAATCCATATTTCAGTTTACTACAGGACTGTATAAGAGATAGTATGAGTATGCAAATAGTGACAGTTAGTTCCTTCCGTGCCCAAGTTAGTTCTCCCTTCTACCCCTACTTTACCTGTACATGTCCAATCAGAAAAATCTATGGTATTTTTAGGGAGTGGGGATAATATTCATGACAAAGGCTGTGGTTTTGTGTAGAACAGTGATATATTTTGATGTTTTTAAGATTTACTTTTTTTTCCAACTCTTAATTTAATTTGTTAAACAGTCACAATATATACAGAGGAAATATATACACACATATTTACTGCACTTTCTTTGCCACGAGACACTCTAAGCGGTTGGGCTGGGTCCTCTGAAGACGGGGGTTATCAGATTTACGTAATAAAACCCAAATAAAATATTTGGGATTTAAGAAACAAAAAAGTAAATTCAACTTATAAAACCCGAAACTAATCATAATATACACAATTTTAATTTTATAAAATATTGTTGTAGATAAAAGAACGAAAATATATTTAATTTAAATAGTTAATTTAACGCGGCTGCCTCCTATTTTTCTTAAATCAATGTTCAAATTAATTGCATTCATATCTTGAAATACTTCTTCAGAATTACATTGAAATTTTTAATTTTCGACTTCATAAATTATTATTAATAATAGTCTATAAAATAATATTTATTTATGAAGTTTTGTATTTTCTATTATCAATTAATTAAACAAATAAAATGTACTAGTCAAAGAACGAACAAAGCCTAAAAGGTGTGCTTTTAAGGAATCTATTTAAAAAATCTGGAGCGGTGTCGTATCTCACAGCTTTCACTTACCAACCTAATTTGTATTAAAATAAATCCTCGATCGTTTTCGAATAGCTGTTTTTTATATTATTAACTTTGAAAATAATTTTACTTCCTAATTTTCCAAATTAGCATTTAGTTCACAAATTGACCAACCAAATCGGTTTCCAGAAAAGAATATTTAATAATATTTCATGTTGCAAAATTTTAAATTTTTCTTTTGCAAACGTATAAGAAATAAATACAACAAAACAGTTTACTGATGTAAATATATATGAAAGTTTATAAACTACTAGAATTTGCTTACACTTAGACAGGGAATAAAAATAACAAATTTACATTTAAATTTTGAACGGCCATGCATGAAATATAGATTATAAAAATTAAAACAGTGATAAAATACATTCATTGAACTTGTTGAAATATTGTTACTTGTAAAATATAAAAATCAAGACACTACACAAAATATAGATCAAAAGATCAACAAGAAACAACTAAGTATGAACCGGAAGTTTTCTCTTCAAGTCAGAAAGATAGAAAAGCATAAGCACGTGGGAAGCAATCGGTGATCCCACGTAGTCATGCCATATGCTTTTGTATAGCAACCACGTGGCATTACCGATTCCCAAATTTTTGTGAAGATTGTTATTCAATTGTATTTTAAGAGCTAAAAACGAAAAGCTGCCCAGCTAAAAAAGAATTCATCGAACCCAAAGCTTAACCCTATCTAAGGCGGAATTTGTAATCAAAGAGCTCATACAATAGTTTAAAAATTAGAAATTTGTAGGTTCGACTTTTAGAGGATATTTTTTGTGTGGTGATGTAACGCATACACAAAATGAATTCATAACTCCTCCGTATTTTATCTAAATCCAACGTAATTACAACTGCTGGTCAGCTGAATTCAATCCAGATTTTATATATTTTATGGGAGAAAGAGCATTTTAAAATTGAGAAAATTTTCTCAAACGTTATATTTTATATCTCCGGTTCTAATTAGTACACGAAGATCCGATTTGTACTATTTTGAGAAGTTTAGAATGCACTGAGCCACTTTTATATTTCGCGTAAATTAGTGGAGTTGTGCTGAAGTTATTGTTACTTTTGTAATTTTGAAGAGGCGAAAATTTTAAGCAATAATTATCATTTTTTCTTTACTACGAAAATTCTTATCCAAGATATTTTTGGGTTCCGAATAACGAAGATCAACTTTACTTCTCCATAAAAAAAGTCCCAGTTTGCTGGGTCAGTTGGTCTACATTATTTTAGTACTGTGGTATAATAATGGCTTTGTGAAGTAATAGTATACAAATTGATTTAATTAATTAGATGTGGAATAACAAAAAATGGTTAGTTATATTGATTCAGTTTAAATTTATACTAATTATAAAAAAAACCTAAAATTACTGAAAAATTTATTCAGGTTCATTTTTAGCGTCTTCAAAAATACTTGGATATTAATTTTCTCAATAAATCCTCATTTCATTTAAGCACGTGGCCTGCCCTGGTACCTAATCCTTGGACATTGACCTAGCCAACGGTACTGCTGAACCATTCACTCCTCGTGCTAATCCTTATCAGTAAATACTTTATGCAGCCTTGCCTTTTACTCTGTCAGGTGAAAGGGGAAATGTTCCTTAAGTAATTGTACAAGAGCCGGACTGGAAAAAGGCAGTTATTTCACACCAATTTTTGATTAGTTTAATGAAAACTATGTATAATTACTTGTCAAGAATGACGAGTCTGCTAAGTAGGGGGGATAAAAAATGGTGGCTGTCTTAAAACGTTAAATAAAACTTAATTTTTCTTTCGGAGTTCATTTCTTTAAAATTATCATCTACCCTAGAAAACCTAATAAGATTTAAAGTAGAGTAAATTTGCTAAAATATGAGCTCTAGTAGAGCTATTTACGTTACATAGTCCTCAAAATATGGCTTTTTAAAAAGGAACATTCCATAAAAAAAGCACTGAAAAATCAGTAGTTAGTAAATTTATTTTGAGAAGTCTATATCTCAAAAACCATTTGATGTACAAAAGTCTATTAACACTCAAATTAAAGTCGATTTCATGTAATGTAAAGTAATTGATGACGTTTATCTTCATAGGAGTAGTACTTTTCATGATATTCAACAAAATGACTTCAGAAAATGTTGATTTCTAGCTGTTCCGACAAACATTTTGACTTATAAAAAAATATATCTCATGAACAATAAGACAAATAGATGTTAAGCACTCAAACTAAAGCTAGTTAAATGTACTATAAGGTAGTTTATGACGTTCATCTTTGTAAGGGTAGTAGGTTTTATGATATTTTACAAAATAAATTCACAAAATGTTGATATTTGAATTTGAAAATCAATATCTCAGGATGTATTAGACGTAGATGTCTGCCAGCACTCTAATTAAAGCTAGCTTAATGTGCTATAAAGTAGTTTATTACACGTATTTCATAGTAGTTTTTATGATGTTCGTATGTGAATACCTATTTCGCGCATGAAATATTGTACAAATCAATTTATTTTGTGAATTATCGGTAAAACTACTACTCTTACAAAATAAACTACTTCCTAGAACATTAAATTAGCTTTGGTATGCGTGTTAATAGACATTTGTACGTCGAATAGCTATTGAGATATAGACTTCTCAAAATAAATTTACTAACTACTGATTTTTCAGTCCATTTTTAATGAAATGTCGCTTTTTAAAAAGCTATATCTTGCGAACTATAGAATGTAAATAGCTCTTTAAATACTTTATTTTAAATGATATTGTGTTTTTTAGTGTAGTTGACAATTATAATAAAATCGAGCTCCAAAAGAAATATTATATATTTTTTAACGGTTTGAAACAGCCATTATATTGTATTTCCAAACCTATACTAGTTAGACTCATCAATTTTGATTATTATTTATACGTAGTAATTAAAAATCGGGGTGATATAGTTGCTCTTTATCTCCTCTCGGGCTCTTGTTCTATAATGATGACGGGAATTTTATCATTATAATTTCTTTTTATATTTCGTATATGCCATTAGTTCTTTATATAGTTATATATACTGTGAAATTATCATGATTTTAGCCCCTTAACGATGAATTAAAGAAATTTCGCTATTATAATTTAATTTTTTTTATTTATCTGTGATCTCTATTCGATGAAGGAATCATTCAATTTTTAGTTAAAATAATGAAACAATAATTAGTTAAAGTAAGGTGATTTTATTCTCAATTTCTTCCTTCAAAATGAAATTTATGAATCGTTTTATCAAGTATTATTTTTAATAATTTATTCCGACATTGTTTACTTATGTTTATTATAAGATTGATTATTACATTTTTACAAACAGGTTAATACATTAAATAAAATAATCTAAAGAATTGATTTGGTGACCTGTGCTTCATTTCACAATATACTATAAAAAATAATTATTATTTTAAGTGATAATATTCTATTCAGTTTTAATTTTATCAATTAAATCATACGCAATATCAATCTGTTGCGCGTATGATGTGTGAATTTAGCTTAGACTCGATAGAATTTATAATTCTAAGATGTTAACCAATGTTTTTCTGAGAGATTTGAAATTTCCTAATGAGATTTTTTTTTGTAACGAATATATGTTGGCATGAATTGGTTTCAGTATGGACAGGAGTCCCATTTCAGTCTTTTTAAATTTAAATGTTTACTAATAGATATATTAAAAAGACTAATCAATCCACGACGCTCACTTAACCGTTCAACTCCGCCCTGGTCTACAATGGTCTTCTTTGAAATATGAAAATGCATGACAGATAAAGGCAAGAGCGCACGGGAGCGGTGTGGACTTAGTGGTGCCCTTCTTAAAATAAGCATGTATGGTTATGCAGTGTTTAAGTTATGAAACTATTATAGTTGCAACATATTTCTTAGTATAATTGTATTTCATTGTTAAATTTATAGTTAAATAAGTATATAAGTATAATAATTTATTTATTGTTAAATTCTAGAAAAAGTATCTAAAGAGGAGTTCAGAACCATTTCTGTAGAAAAGAGGGGGCCAAAGCTATTAAGGTATTTATGGAAAAAAGAAAGTCTCTAAAGCTATTACCTTCAACAGCCCTGATGAGGTTCTACAAATTGGAGTGAAACGTCGCTGTTGCGACCAACTTATGTTTAAAATTGTTTCCATTTTATAAATATAAATAAATTTATCTGTCATAACCATTGGTATTAGTTAATATTTGGTACAGAGGTATTAACAATACCAACAGCCCTTATCTCTCTATCTAGTCAGTAGTTGCTAGCAGGCTGGCCAACCCTGATACTTGCTCCTAGTCACGGCGGGCGGCTCATCTCTTCCCCGAGGACATTTCTCCAAAAGGGGCCCCATCACCCGGGGTGACATATAGACTTTTTTATTCTTAAAGTCACACAAACAAAAAATAATATTTTTTTTTGTTTTTTAATTATTTAAAATAATTTTAATTTGTATTTTTAGAAGTTCACTTTTTTTATTATTAAAGTTCATATGGTTCAATATTTGGTCTTACAGTTTTTTTATGTCTTTTACTTCAAATACTGCAATAACAAAATTTGACTATATAATTCTTTTCTTCACCTTACACGGTTGGGCTAGTGAATGTTCCTTTTGAACCCCTACCCGTCTTAACATTTGGTCCTCCGGGCCGGATATTCTTTTTGAATTGATATATATATATATACATAATACATTTTGTTATTCCATAAGCACCCCTCCAATCAGATGGAACTGGAATATCGTCATACTAATATCTTGGTCTAGTGCACCAAACTCAGTTTTGCATCAAAAATTGCAACTTACATTATAAGGTGATGGTATAGCACAATATTTTTCTGATTAAGAGTCGGCCATATGACCATTCACAATCGTAAGTATCCCTGTGCAATTCAACAAGGGTGGAATCCATACGATAGGTGTCCGTGTTAAGTACACCTGAAACGTAACAAAAATCATCAGTAATATATTAAAAAAAATTGGGCATCAACAAAAACTTCTCTCCATGATGAAAACAAAATTCATTTGTGTGCAGTGGTAAGTATGAATTTTAGTATCCTGCTGGACGTCATAAGGTCATCTAAAATCGAGCTGATCCACAATACCTGAATCATAAAAAATGTTATTAGTTGTATATTAATATAATAATGTATGTATAAACAATTCTGTACAAAAATCAAATGCAGTTATATTTACCATAAATGACGGTCTAAGTACATTTCACCACCTTAAATGTCCTTCATTCTATGTCCTCATTCTGTAGTTTGAAATGTTCCTCTGGCCTGAATGTAATGTAGAGTAGATTGTGGCTGTATCCTCATCAACTCCCATTCATAAAGAAATTGATCCTAACCACTAAGTCACATACGATTGGAGGATAGTAGTTCTTTTTGAGGAATTATTGTACAACAGGTTATACTTCATTCTCGCTAAAAAAACATAATCTATAATAGCATTACGGATGAACAACATATAAAAATAATTGTTAATATACAAGAGGATACTTAATCTTACCAGATTTTCTCATTCGGGGTAAATTCCTCTCGGTTCCCCACGGAACGGATCACCACACTTGTAGGAAGAAACCTTCAACCCAGTCTCTTCGGGCCACACAACGTGAAGTTGGCAGTGAAAGAGGAATCCATATCATAGCGAACACTACATGACTGTAGAAGAGACATTAAGATTATGCAAATAATGATATTACCTTCTGCATCCGAGTAAACGGTATAACCAGAACACCTGAATCATAACAAAAATTATTAGTAGTATCTTTATGACTATGGGACCATCTAACTTTTGTGTTTTACACACCGTCAATCAACGATCTTCTAATATGGATTAAATAATTTTTATTTTTATTGATCTAAGAAAATAAAATTTTATTACCCTTTATATGAACTATTCACAGTTACATTAACAATTCCTTTATATTTATATCAATCACTTCATAAATTGAGTAAAGCTATTTATATTTGCCAAAGTAAATTCATAAAATATTCCTATTTTGTTATTTAAAAAAAAATATTGCTTTTGAAAAAAATATCTCGAGAACTATTGAACTCTGTTAGGGCTCATACATTAGCAAATTTGTTATTAAATGATGTCTAATGTAATGTAATGAAGAATTAAATTTTTTTGATGTTTTGAAGCAAACCCACGTTTTATATTGAAAGTAAATATGGTCGGTAGATTAATCATCAGTATTGATTATATATTAGACTGTCTCAACACTTAGCATATGCAGATGATCTTGTCATTGCCGGAAGAACCCGAACAGCATTAAAAGGAACATTCCAGGAATTCGAAGAAGCAGCATATGAATTGGTCGTTAAGGTGAATGAAGACAAGACGGTGTGCATGAATAGCTCAAGAGAGGATAAGGAAGACAATAGTAAAGTGACGTTCAGAGACCACAGTTTCAGTTCTGTGAACCACTACCTGGGAAGCCTGGTTACAGATGGTAACAAAGTAGAGAGTGAAATAGAGGCAGGATAGCAGCAGGAAATAAATGTTATTTCTCACTGCAGAAAATACTGAATTTTAGAGCTCTCTCTAAAAGGATGAAAGTGGTCATTTACAAAACCATTTCAAGGCCAGTAGTGATCTATGGGGGAGAAACATGGCCCTTGACAAGAAAAGCAGAACAGATGCTCAACTCATGGGAGAGAAAGGTATTGAGAAGGATATGGGGAGGAGTCTCGGAGAATGGAGTTTGGAGAAGAAGAAGGAATGAGAGACTGATAAATCTGTACGGGGAATCCAGCATCGTGGCATTAATTAAAAGAGCAAGATTTAGATGGTTAGGACACGTTGAGAGAATGCCCGATGAAAGGATACCCAAAAAGATGGTTTATAGCAAACCAGATGGAAAGCGGAAAAGAGGACGTCCCCGGATCAGATGGCTGGACGATGTGGAGGAGGATTTGAAGCTCTTGAAGGTTGGCAGATGGAAGGAGAAAGCAGGAGACCGTGTAGACTGGTTGGCTGTTGTGGAGGAGGTCCGGGTTCTTGCAGGCAGTGTAGTGCCATAATAATAATAACAATAATTAATTACATATAGTTTTCGATAAATTAATCAAAAGTTGGGCTGAAATAATTTCCGGTTTTTTTTTGTTTAGACCTCTTGGACTAGTTTGTCTAATACTGTTGGCCAATATTTAGTATATACACTTAGGTAAAAGTGAAAATTTTGTTAACTTTCTGAACTCAAAGTAATATCAATCACAAGATAACGTAAACAAAAATTTACAATACTAAATAAATTTTTTAAATAATGACGACAATCGAAATACTTTAGAATAGAAAGATATGCATATTAAAAATTTTAAAAAATCTGTACTGCTGCAACCAATGAAGGGTCAGGAGTGCCGTACTTTGTAAGGAAATACTGTAACTAGACCAATGGTTGTGCAAGGAGGTGATTTGGTCAGAATCATGCTCGACCGCCAGGTTTTATCCAATTAATGGTAACCACTTCATGAGAATGAGTGGACCCTGGAGGGTTCCCGAAACCACAGTGCTGACAAACGGCTAATGTGAAACACAAACTAGTTATATTATTAGAACCCGGGTCTTTGATGTTAGTAGCACAGTGCCCTACCACTGAGCTACCTAATAAGTATGTAACTTAAGATAAACGCAAAAAATATTACTTATTGAAAAAAAACCTATTTTTTAAAACCATAAAAATATTAATAAATAATTTGGTTTTCTCAAAATCTTCTGATTCATACCGATGCATATTAGTAATAAATTAAGATTTATGTAGTAAACATGATTTTAAAATAGTTGACTAAGTTGAAAATAGTAATGCGGGTTGACCAGGTATAAGGTTGACGTCCGAAATATCCTCATTTTTTTTTGTTGAATAAAGTTTAGATTATTTCAGTAAACTTTTTCTTATCATCAGGTATGATAACAAAATATAAATATAACATTTTCCCTTTTATCAGCTAGTGTAAAAGGCAAGATGCCATAAATTTTACTTTCTAAAGGGTTAGGATAAAAAGAGTTCTGCAGTACTAATGGCTAAATAGATATATAAGAAAGGTTAGGTACCAGAATTTATTATACCCCGATAAAGTATTTATATCAAAAATCAAAGAGAACTATTTTTACAAGTTGTAATGCTCAAAGTTACAGAGCTTATCTTACAAGATAATATGAATAAAAACTATGTTTACAAGTTGCAAAGCTCAACGTTACAGAACTTATCTTACAAGATAACGGGAATAGACATAGAAATAGATATTTCATTGCTAGGACTGTTGTTATCTCAGGCAGGGAACCTTCTTTTCATGGAGGAAATGAAAAATATCTAGGGTCTCAATGTCAAAAACGCATTCTTGCTTTTTACGTTTTAGAAATCAAGAAAAAAATTTGGTTCCGTGCCTGTCTTTCGTTAAATTTAAATTTAAGTTTGGAATAATTGATCGAACCATTAAGCTGATTTTGATGAAATTTCCTAGGATTGTGCTAGTACATACCTAGTAAGTCTCATATCAGTTTGATCAGATTTCATCGTCTACTTTAGCTTACTATTGAATAAACATATCTTATTCAGCACAATTATATTTCGAAAAAAACTCGTTCGAATTAGCTGAAATTTTGAAAAATAGTTAAGGTTCAGAATCAATTTGATTAGGTTTCGCCGAATTCCTTCCCTTTGGTCTGGCTCAGATTATCTTATAAAGCATAAACTATAAAGAACCTATTGTACATAGATTTTATTACAACCTATGCACAAATACTAACAAGCTGACATTATATGTTTAGCCGATAGTAAAACATAAAAAAAAGAAGAAAAGAAAATGGGACACGAAATGAAACACAGAAGCTCAAGATAATGGGATATTCTGCTCCTTAATCCAGTGTATTAACAAGGGGAGAGTTTTTGTATTAAAATTAATAATACCTGCACTCTGAATATAACTTATTATTATAAGTCATCTTTTCCTGGTCTTATTACCTGGTCTAACTACAATTCAGTTTCAGAAACACTATGATTGCTGATCAACAAAGTGGTTTTAACGAAGATTTTGTCCAAATTGGTCATCACTCTTTCGAAGGTGTTGAGGAGTTTGTGTACCTCGGATCACAAATCAATACCACCAATTCTTCAAACCTTTTATTACAAACATATAATTCAGTGTTTTCAGCAGGGGCCGAAAAAATACTGTAAACTTTAATGAAAAGAAGAAAAATAATCCAAAAATTCATTATAAATCTAAATTTTAGTTTAAAATATTAGTTTTAAAAAACATTACTTAAGCCATTATTCAAATTTTAAAATATAAGTTTTTTTTTTTTTAAATATAGAATGTTATTATTTTTATTTAAAATAAAGATAATAACATTCTATATTACAAATACATTATAAATGTATTTGTAATATAGAATGTTATTATTTATTTCTATTAATAGTTTGCTACAAAGCTATAATTCTTCGATAATTTGTTTTAAGATGCAATATATATATGACACAGTGTGGTGTTTTGATATCCTTTTTTATTGCATATTCATAGTTTTAAATAGTAGGAATACTAAAAAAAAAAAATCCTACACAACAAACAAGAAAAAGCAAATAAAAAAGTCAATTAAGTAATTAAACATAAATTATCAGCAGCGAACAAATAAAGAATTAATACATTGATTATAAATAAAATATATACAACTCAGCAACAATGTTTACATATTTTCTGTAAGTATATTGTTGATACGATCTTGGTTGTATCTTTTTAGGAATGTCTTCCTTATTTCCTATTTTTGTATAAACGAGATGTCGAAATTGGGAGTGATCCTCCAATATTTCCAGATACTCCAATAAGTGTATATATTGTATATACTTTCTTGACAATATTACATTATTTTTATGAATGAGCATGATATTGCTTTTATTTCGAATAATTTAAAAATAACAAGGAAATATATGTATAGCGAGAGTTACCGCAGGGATAAATATAAAACGCATAATATATATTAAAAATAACATTAAAGTGTTTTGAATAAACCTTATACATTGCAATATTACGGTTATTGTATAAATTATGATATTTGAGGTTTCCACTGAGTGGATTTCTTTCCAATTACTCCTCCCTACACTTTCCGGTCTACTGAGTTTTCACGTCAAAGCCATTTTCTTCAGAGTTGCCTTCAGTTCAACTCTCACCTCGGTGTAGATAAGCCTTTCCAGCTCTCCTCTTTCCACCTCAACCTCCCAATATTTTCTTCAGAAAATCTTTCTCAGAAGAGATTCCTGAACGTTAAAACTCTCTTGTATTAAATGTTTTGCATTAATTTGTTATTCTGTGATTCAAAATATTAAGTGTAGAATATTAAGATGATGATGTCTATATTTCTTGAAAGCAAGAAATATAAACATCAATATCATCATTTGATTTTTTTTAAGGCAATCCACGTCGAAGGTGATGTTTGCCTGGTTATCAACAGGTGAACAACCTATTCTAACTATGGTTGGAGGACAAGTTTTTCATTTTGTGGGACCGCCACTTAATGAAAAAGTCAACGCCCCAAGGCCAGATTCGAACCAACACGGGGGCAGACCTCAGAACGTTAGACTTGTGCCTAACCCCTGAGCAACGGTGCGGCCCTTTTATTTGGATTTAAACTGTTCCAAGAATGCCTCATAAATGCTGTCATAATTTATCCTACCGAACGGACTTCGTGGTCGGATACTCAAGAACCTGTTCCATTCTTAATACCCACCAATCATCTAGAATAGCACTCATCCTCTTTACTATTTTATTTGATATTCAAAGCTCTATGATCAAGGAAAACTCATGCATTTCTTTATATATTTTCTTTCCAGGGAAAAGAGAGGGTAGATTGATGATTTTATTTAACACTTTTTCCTATAAAATATTAACAATATATGTTTATAAGCGAGGTAAACAAATTCTAAAGCTCTTAAGGAACCAGTAGACTACTTAGAGAAACTTGGTAATTAATACAATGCTTATCTAGATTATTTAATGGTTGTCTTATTGTAACTATTTCATACAATACTTATTAGCATGATAAACAAACACCCAGACACACTGGCGATTCTTACCTCCGGCCCCGCTCCTTCCCCCACAGACCATGGTATTCGTTTGGATACCTCACCTTAAACTTTTTTTTTTTCAAATTATAAAGTCTTTAATTAGAAGATAATAGGATCGATGCTTATAGTATAAGCACAGTGTTAATACACAAGTAATACGTCGGGGTTACTATTACAACTCGCTATAACAAGCCATTTTTTATCCATGTTTTGGAAACGAAATAACTAATTATATAAAGAAGTTTGGAAATATTTCTGTTTTATCCCTTAATTATTCATGGAATAAAGTTGGTATTGTATAGTTCTCCCATTGGAGCCTGTTCTGATTTGTAGATTTAAACCGTTGTCAACTCACCTTTAATTTGTTTGAGTATAAAATTTTTCGTAAATTGATATCACTCATGATTTTTTTTGTTACGAAATACGAATTTTCCTTTTTGAGCTTCTACAAACACGCAGAGATAAATGAGGAGTAAAGTCATATTAAAAAAAAAAGATTTGAATTCTATATTGTTGGCGGAGAAATGCATTTTGCAGAACTACTTACTGTTTCACATCACAGTCCTTCAGGCCCTAAAAAGCCAAGGACGAATCTACTCCCCTGAGATATTTCTTTTACTTTGTTAGCAAGGCAGTAAACACCTTAACCTTTGGCAGAGCCAACTCGAACCTAATAATGTTCTCATTAGCTCGACGATCTCCAAACTTCGCCACTCCCTCTTGCAATTAGAGTTGCGAGTGCTTCCGAGCCCAGGTGGTTATTATTGAAACAATTTGTGCTCAAGATTCGTTAAACTTATAATTGAGCAAAAAACAGAAAGTTGTCGTCCCCTCTTTTTAAAACTTTTATCCTTATGAATATCTGACAGAAAAAGAAAAAAAGCAATGATTTGTTAATTAGTTTTGCCAATAACTCATTGATTTGAAATCTTTTATTAAATATTTCACCATGTATTAATTAGTTAAATTGATGTTGATAAAAATGTAATAAAATGATTTATTTAAATTCCTAGTATAATATCTTCTGTGTAATTTTTTATTGAAAAATCAATACAAAAAACAGTCGACATCTCGAAGATTTATCTGGATTTTAAACCTCAGATATTTTTTATTATTAAATATATTAAATTGTGAAATATGAAAATATTTCAATAATCAATTTAATTTACCTTGTGTATTTTTATGATATTATTTTTCTATAACACTGTTCTCAAACAAAAAAAATGTAACAATGTTACACTGAGCTATGTCACCCATTGGCTTAATGGCCTCACAAATGCCCGGGGTGAGGTTGTGGGTGAGTGAGTATTGCAGCATATTTATATGCTTGAAAAAATCCCGGGTAGGGCCGGGGACTCGATCTCGTAACCTTCAGGTTGGTAGACTGGCGCGTTACCACGCTGCTACCGTCACCCCCAGACAACTTTAAAGATAAGAATTTGTCAGTCTCAGTTCAACTAGATAACAAAACATATAAAATAGTAAATTTTAAAATTGATTTAATAAATTTTAGCACACATTATTCCTATATTATCCAGGAATTAAATATATAAAATCGGAACTTATTTCATCTTAAGGACTTAAAATATTTATATATAAGTTTAAACGGGTAAGAAAACTGAACTAAAAATATACAATATGGTACATAGTTATGAGATGTGAAGACTGATAGAAAAAAATAGAAAAAAAAACAGATAATGTAAATAGTTTATTTGTTAGCATAGCTCAATGTAACATTTTAAGTATACCAGGGAGATATTGCCATGAATAGAAGTTGAAATTATAAATGTTTATTTGTAAGACTAAATCATTACACATAAATGAAAGTATCAGAATGTCCTGTGATAAAATTATTAAAAGAACTATACAAGGTTATTTTATATATTAGATTTATTATTGGAATTTTTAACAATGCACTAAGAAAGGGAGTGGGATCGCTACTAAACAATTTTACTTACTCACTGGAGTAAGGCGATGCTCTACTTAAATCCAACGACCCGGGTTCGAGCCCTGTGTCAGATAATTATTTATTCTGTCTCTGTAGATATGAGTCAAACCTGTGGGTTCGGAGAATCTAATAACGTAGGTTATTACACCTCAGTCTAATAAAAATCGTTGGAATGGTTTTCGAGAAAATAAAAAAAAAATGAAAATTCAATTTTCTAAGGTTGCATTTCGGGGAGGTCGATTTTATCGAAAAAGATGCTGTCATACACTAGGGATACAAAATTTCAATTGCGGATATGCTTTCGTTTTTCTTGCTAGGATTTTTTTTTGAGGGGGTGCGGGGTAATTTGAGATGCTTTTCTATGGTATTTATTTTATGGTGTAACAGATGAGTCGATTCCATGAAAACAATCCAAAATAAAATTCAATCGATGAAATCACGCTATTAATAGATGCGAAGGTTCTCGAACGGAGAGCTGGAAGAGGTTAGTAACAAGGGCAAAGGTTTATTAGCAGTGAGCGGAAACTAACACTGGCTGTAGATTCTAATTTGTTCAAACTAATTTCCCCCTGGTGCTCATCGGTTGTGGATTAAGTTCCCAAGTTGGATGTGGGCTTCCAAAAGTAGGTTCGGAACTTCAGGAAATGTAGACTTAGTGGACCGAGCAGAAATTACACCGCCCCCTCGATTTAGAAGATTAAAATCCAGCTTAAGGTGTAATTTACAGATAAAAAGTTTCATAATTGGTTTTTAAGGAAAGTTATGTGTTATACACAATTGCAAAATAAACATTTGTCATGAAAATTGTAAAAGAAATTGATTTTCTTTAATTATATTATTTCAAAATTTTTCGAGACCAGGTAATATTTATCAATTAATTAATTTATTATCCAAAATAGTCTCAACACTATATATTTATTTATTTGTCCTACGTTTCGGCCCTTCCAGCCATCCTCAGGGACATCTAAACATTTAACAGCTTATATTA
>NW_027116476.1:352032-357128 GCF_000696795.3 Halyomorpha halys | reverse complement strand
GAAAACAATTAATGTGAGAGGAAATTTATGTTGAAGGTATGTTATATTATATAATAAGTAATAATGTTATTGTAAATGTTTAAAAGTGAAGTTGTAATATAAGCTGTTAAATGTTTAGATGTCCCTGAGGATGGCTGGAAGGGCCGAAACGTAGGACAAATAAATAAATATATAGTGTTGAGACTATTTTGGATAATAAATTAATTAATTGATTGATTTTCTTTGTTTATGAGCCTGATAGTAAAATATATTCGTATTTGTTAATGTTTCAATGAACTCTGCTATAAATATTATTTATAACAATCTAATGAACTTATACATCAAATACAAAATATACATTTAGAGGCCGTCCTAAAGAAGTGCGTGTTATTAGCAACACACCAACTACTTAACCCATTCGATGTAGCATATATTTTTGGAGATCATCCCCAGAATCCAAATTTGTTTTTGTTTACAATGACCATTTTTGATTAAAAAAAACATGTTTTTTTCGTGGGGGGGGGGGGGAAGACTTTTGTTGTACACAATGATAACTCTTGAAATTAACACAAAAACATCAAATTTTATTTTTACAAATTTCTAGGATAATTTTTGTTTCCATACTGACTGATAATTGCAATTCAATATCATTACACATCCGGTATGCTTTTCATTCGGCATGCTTAAAGAAATTTCTTTTCTATTTATTTATAGAAATCTATAACTTTATTACATAAAAATACGTCAAGTAAATGTGATCTTAGTTCTATTACACGGCATGATTCAGACTTGCAGAGAAACTAGCTATTGGCCCTTCTCCAATAACATTTCTACTTTAGAAGATCTGAAAGCTTCTTTTCAGGCGCCTCGAAATATTCTCAGGAATAGAAGTGGATGGAAGATTATTAACTAATTGGTTTTGGATAGCTAAGGAGTTCAGAATAGAAGGAGTGATATTAGGTTAAGGCTTGAGGCTATGGAACATTAAGGTCTTTATGGATGATTTTATTTGTGAAGTTAGAAGCATTAGGGGTTTTATGAAGGATTCTGAATTGTAAAGATTAGATACGGGAGGAATTTGAAGGTTTAGTGGCGCCCCTAGACTTAATCCTGAATGTCCAAATAGTCTTTATCTTGCTGATCAATCTTTTTAATAGATTGGAATCTTGTAATGTTTGTCTAGTAAGTACTGTAACCGTCACAATCGACGTGGAGTTTCCTGTCTTCTTAGTCTTGCATGAGGCTTTAAAGTCAGTCATTTGCCCAAGGTAGCGGGGCTGTTCGACAGGGATAAGACGAATATTATTAAAGGATACTATAGAACAGTCCTTTGGTTTTCGTCGAATTTATTATGATATGATTTTAAGAAGTTTATTTTAGACCTCATTATTTTTTTTTTTAAACCATTCTTTGGAATTCAACAAATAGGTTATAAAGTGAGAGCACACATGTGTCATCGGCCCATAAGATGTGGATAGTGAGTTGGCTTGTGAAGTTCCACTTTCAATATTTTATACCAGTTTGCAAAGTTTTTTTGACCAAGTGAAGTTTCGATACAATCTATTTTTCTTTCTACTTAAATTCCCATTTGGGCCGTCCGTTGGTTAGTGGTTGGGCTGAGTCTTACCATTCTGAGATCTATTAGAGCTGCCGGATCGAATCCATATACTTTTTTCATTGAGTGGCGGTCCCATAAAATGAAAAACTTTTACCCCCAAACATAGAGAAAATAATGGGAATACAAATAAATGAATTTATAATTAGCTATATGGAAAAATTCCAGTGCCATTAAAATATATTAAAAAAATAATAATCCTATTCAAAATACTTAATTCATAAAAAACTAGAAGGAGAAAGCTTAGTTTAAAAAAAATTCTAATTTAATTATTCACAGTGCCACTTAGGATTGAAGAAGCCGAAAAGTTTCCTCAATTTAAATTTCTTTTTTTTCTTTATTTAGTGTTAATATTTAAGGCTCTCTGTATTAATTTCATGTTTTATTAATTGCTTTAATTTAAATCCTTCTTCATATTGTGTAATTATCTATTTTGATATATATTTTCTTTCATTTAGGTTCGGATAAACGAAAGTAGTTTACTACTAATAAATAAAATTTGCGTTAAATATTTCATTTCTATCTTTAATACAATAAATATACCATCAATGCATGAAAATATGTAAAAACGAAACATGTAACGTAAAATGTTAAATTAACTAAGAAATGAAAAAATATACCGGTGTGATAAATTCCTCTTGGGCTTCGCGCACTCTGCCGGCTGGAGCAATTACTTTGGCCTGTCACAAAAACTACGGACTTGAGCCGACTTTGCCCCAATGGCTCACTGGAACAGGGTCCACGGCTATAGGACCCCCGTACTCTAGTGATAGATAATAAAATTAAAACAAAACAAGGATAATCAACGAATGATTCAAGAAATATAAGAGAGTTTTATCAAAGAGAAGTTTATCGAACCGATGGAAGATCAACAATTGAAACTGACTTACGTAAATAAACAGAATCTGAAGTACGCAACTCTTGCAAATGTTAGCATTTTTTCTTAAATTCATATATTACATAAATGACTTTAACCAGCACGCTCGTAAAATTTGTCTAGAATTTAATCCGTTGGGCTCCCAAAGTCCATGAGACCCTAACCTTGATAAAGGCGGTCTAATTCCGGACTTTTTCAGGACTTTAAAAGTCTTAGAAAGATTCTTGATCCTAAAATTTACTTTTGCAGGTGGTTTCCCTCAATGGGTTGCCTGGCTAAGTAACACCGTCCCTTCACTTCACTCTAACCCACCAGTCTTCCTCTTCAAGACCACTGCCGGAATGTTCTCCTCCACGCAGTCCTTCCACCGGGTTCGGGGTTTTTCTCTCCTCCGTCTTCCTGTTTGTTTCCATTGCAGAAGTCTCTTCGGCCACCTACGTTCTGGCATCCCCTGGCAGTGTCTATACCATTGCATTCTGCTCCTTCCAATCCTCTCCGGAACTCCTTCGGTCGCCTTGGTTGTATGGATTCAAATAAAATTCAAATAAGTTACAATCTAGTTATAATCTACAATCAAAAGTGGGTATTTTTCCAGAACTTCTTATTGAACTGAACTATTTCTAAATAGCATAAGATTCAGATAAGGAGTATTCTAAATAGCATTTTCATTCCCATATCACAAAAAGTAGTTTTGCTAACAATAGCGAGTAATGAGACAGATGAACTTATATTGGAAAGTAAGAGATAACAAGTAATGATTATCTAGTCAGAAAACTCATGTTCATACAGAGTTGGTGATCTCGTATATCTCCCCAAACACCGTTTCCATTCCTCAGCTTGTTCTTCTTTGCAATTGGAGTGAAAGTAAGGGTTAGGTGTTTAGGATAAAGATAGCTTTTAGCATTAGCAAGGACTTTCTGCACATTGGAAATTACAGCTGTACTTTCACAGTTAACTTTTTTATGGTGAACTCCACTGAAAAAAATAACATAAAAAAAAAATTAGATTTATAGTAACTAATCAGCTGTACACAGAAATTTTCTGGATGCTCAAGTATATTTATTTCTAGTGTTTATGATTATAATATCTAAAAAATATATACTAAACAATATCTATAAAAGTGTTTTGCACATCTTAATGTGTGTATCAACGATTTGGGAAAAAAAAGTAGCTGATATTTTTAACCCAAAGCGCGACAGGTAATGTAGTTTGAAAAATCTGCCCTAATTGCTGACTCTATCCAGGAGGGTAATCCTCAGGCATCTCCTCCAGAAATCTATCTCTACCGCTTGTAGTTTGGAGTAGAGTCTTGGGTTAAGTGTCCAGGTTTCTGCGGCGTAGTTAAGGCTCAACAATACTTCTAAAAATTCGACTTTGGTTGTCAGTCGAGGTAACTGTAAGATAACCTTCACTAGCAAGATAACATATAATATATTAAATCTGATAACATTAATGTAAGAGTGTTAAATAATTAGCAGTCTTCTCTAACCACATGTTATAATTGCATCATTTGAGTTATTGTATTTTATACATTTACAGTTACTTTTTCTTTTAATATTTTGAGTACAGTACTATAACTCGTTCCAATGAACATTTTGTACAGTGGATTTGATGGATAAGGGTTACTAAATAGGAAAATATGAAAAAAAAAATTGCCTGAGGTAAGGTGGTGAAAATTTCAATACTCCATCTTCAGTTACTTAGTTATATGCTTCATGTTTCCAAAAATAACGCTCCTGACTTTTGTGCATTTGCAATGCTCAAAAAATATTTGAATAACAAAGATTAACAAATGAACTGTTTCTTTCCTGTTTAAAAAAACCAAATATTGCAAAATATTTTGAACTCTTCGAATCAGATTATATAATAAAAAATATAAAGGAACTAGACAAAGATCATAGGACAACCATTTTAATCAACTATAGGAATCTCATCTTTTGGAAAATTATCTATTTTTGATAATAACGAATAAGTCAAATAATAGTATTAGTAATACTAATACTATTATAATAATAGTAACTGCTTGCCTGTATTAAATGTTATAGTAACGCTCGAGTAATTAAAACTGTGAATTTTAGATTTATTATTTTGGAACCGACCGATAAATGTTACCATCTGGCCGGATCACACTTTTTGTATTTAGTTGGATAAAGAAATAAAATAAAAAAAACACTTGTGACTCGTGAACATACAAGTAATTATTCGTTTTGTATTTTACACATTTCATTGATGAGTAAAAAAATTGTATGCTTTCTCAGAAAATATTTCCTCCTGAATATCAGAGACGAACCCTTTTCTTCCAGGTTTTCTGCCTTATCATTTACTGCAATCTTATCAGCTCTAGCTGATCCTTATCACTCCTCTACAAGAGGAAACCCTCATCCTTATCGAGAGCCTTCTTCAAGTCTATAAGAGTATGGAACGCTGACGCTGCTATTCAGTTCAAATCTCCCATCTACTCTAAAAGACAGCTTAAAGGGAGGTGCACGTTATATAAAATTACATAATAACATAAAGCAATTAGTTAAATAAGTAAAATCATAGAATTTATTGTTTAAGACATAAAATGATGTGTCTTAATTAGTTAACTTAATCGCACTGAAGAATTCATGATTTCAAATTACA
>NW_027116476.1:334719-351982 GCF_000696795.3 Halyomorpha halys | reverse complement strand
ATTTTTTTTTAATAAAACAAGTTTTTTATATAACAGTAATAATACATTCTATCACAGTTGAGGGCTATAAGGATTTGTGTTATAAGTATTCATTCAAGTAACGCAGTAATGATATGCAGAAAAAGCAAAACGAAGAAAAAAGAGAGAAAGAAAAAACAATTAAATGCTAATAGAACTACTCAAAAAATAATTTAAAAAAGATTAAAGTAATAATAAAATTATAATCTGTACCGCTATAATCCATTAAGGGTCACTTTGTAAAGATGTACTGTAACTAGACCAACGGTTGTGCAAGGAGGTGATTTGGTCCGAATCACGCTACCCCCCAGATTTTTACTAAATTATGGGTGCCCAATTTATAAGTCTGGGTGGCCTCAGGAGGGCTCCAGAAACCACAGGGTTGCCTCACGGCTACAATGTAACAGAAAACAATTTTTACCCAGCCGGATCTGGTCCTTGGTATTGCCTCACCACGGTGCCACCACGCTCCCCGAAGTAATAGTAACAATAATAAAATTTTAAAAAATGCGTTAATGAAATGTATAAAAAATATATATAAACTAATTAAAAAATATTATAAAACAAAAGTACTAATTAAATAATTCATAAAAAATATTAAATGTAAGTAACGCATTAAATAAACATTCGAACCGTAATACAATCTTAGCATTCAGTCTTTGAACATCCGAATCAAGTTCTACCACCCTCGTAAGGAAGGGCTCCAAGAGATCCCAGCGCTTCTCTCCCTGCCGCATCTTAGGTAATAACGAATGCTGAGCAAGAGCGCTTGATTCGCATATACAACACAGAATTGAGGAATACAATTTCCCTATCCTCTGCTCACCAAGAGATTCTAACAGACTCCAAATACCCTCTAAATTGTGGTGCACATGAAGTCAGATTAGGGTATTTGGTGATCTCCTAACTACAGGTAAGGATGAAAAACTAAGTAAGATTTGTTTCGTCACGCATGCATATTCATGTTTAAATTTTTTCCTTGTTTCCTTCGGAGTCTCACAGACCCTGACCCTTCTACCATTTTTCCATTAAATAATTTCTTTTTTAATTCTACTTTCTCTCCTTCAGATTTCTTCCTTATCTAATATATTTGGAAAAAAAATTAGTCACCCCATTGATTGTTTAGAATTTCCCGGAAAATAGGAATATTCACGGAAAAATATTGTTTACTTGTAACAATGAATCAACCTGATTTCGTTCAATACTTATGTATTTATTTTTCTATTGAACTGGATTTTATTTTGTCTTGAGACTATATTTCTGGTTTGCTTAAATAGTATCACATTTAAAAAAAAAAAAAAAAAAAATTATTTTGAATACCGCGTAGTTCAAATATAGTAAGGTATACTAGGGTTAATATCTCTCGCGTGTCCTGTTAGAACGTAATTCGAGTGTACGGTAGAAATTATGGAATGGATCAAATACAAAATAATTAAGAGCTCCTTTTTATCAGATGAGCCATAATTAGAGCAAAGCTAGGAAATGTTTCAAGCAATTATTTATCAATTGTGCGAATAGGAACAATTATATTTTTCTAATTACTATAATTACTTAGTATTTCTGTTTCACCATGTTGATCTCGTGATTAGTTAATGTAATAATTAAAAAAGTGCTGTTATGATTAGTAAGTAGCTCGTTTTTAGAACAAAAAATATGAAGTATTAAGCTCTAATTTTTGTATTAATATTTTTTTATCAATTAAAATATTATAAAACCAAAAAAATTGTTTTCATATTATATGTTTTTTTGTTTAATGACATCATTAATATATAACTTTTTGTATAAAATTAAAAAAATGTGTCTATTCAGCTTTACAGAAGTTATAGTAACGTTGAATTTTGATAAAATCCTGAAGAGTTATGATTAGAAACCGGATTTTTGTGCAGTAAAAACTCAAAATGCTGTATTTTCAAAAGAAATGGGACAGTAAGGTTATTTCGATGGACTAGGAATATAATATTGTCGGGTTCTGTCTCTAGTCTTAGGCGATTTCTCCAGCCAGATATCTGTATATAAGGATGTGGATCTATGATCAAATTGGGGGATTTAGAGTCCCTTATTTATAGGCCTAGTCCATGCGGCTGTGACCGAGAAGCGGTCGGTACATGTCTGCTTGAGATAGGTTCGTGCATTCCATCGTTATCATTTATTATTAATTGTACAGATATTGCTAAGTATTATGTACAGAAATTAATTATATATAAAAATGACAATGTGTTTTTACAAAATGAAGCAATATGTAAATTAGGGAGCTTCCGTGAGGCTCGAGGTGCTGTGCTTATGTGAGTTGTGATCGCACCGCTTGCTCCCCCTCGCTACAATATCGTAGTGCCAATACATAAGGAAGATAGAACAACAAAATGTGATTACTACAGACCAATATGCTTATCCCAAGTGACATACTGACTGTACACCACTAATTTAGAAAGTTAGTTACGGGCACTGATAGAGCCAAAACTAAAAGAAAACCATGATTTGGATCAGGAAGGCATATCCAGGATCACATAATCAAGATAGTTAGATTCAACGATTTTGTTGTAGATACACAATAGAATTTTTGAAAAATTAGTAGTGAAACTACAAGTAGGAAGGAGCAACTAGTTAGGAATATTTGACGACTGGTTATCCAATGTCAGGCATTCACTTCGAAAGACTTCAGAAGCAACAACATTAACACTGATGAGGTGGCATTACAAAGACGATCAGCTATAAACACCAAATAAATCTGGTCCCTTGAAGGTTTATTGTTATTGTTATAACGATGTCCAGTGCATCGAGAATCGCAAATATAGGCAATAATAGTTTACATCAAAATAAGTTTCATAAATTTCCACTCCCAGTTACAGTTAAAGGAGTCGTGACCTACAACTTGGGAAACTCAACCACAACCCGAAGATGAACCCCAGGCTGCTGCAGTACATCCTGATATAAATTCTATATTTATCAGTTCTGTCATTGTCAATCAAAAATTGTATTTTATCTCAATTTCTTTTTTTTTCTCTTCATGTTTTCTTTAAATTTACTTTCTTTTTCCATTAGATATCAATTATTTATTTTGTTAAATCCATAAATGTCATTGTTTTCGTTATTAACTTTACTTTTATCTTTTATTAAGAATTATTATTTTAATCTATTTATTTTATCTTATCTAAGTTAAGGGTGTCTTTTGTATGACACTATACCCTCTCGTCCCCTGGTGTGTTGTTATAAAACCATACCGATCTGCTATTAAATAAATAAATAAACGATATCTAGTGCAGTTGTGTAGTTGTAAAAAAATAATTCAATAAAATATTTTTGGATTCCATTTTCAGCTATACTTTAATCTCACTTAGTAATTTGAGCCATTTAACTTGAAAATTAGTGAAGTTGAAAAAATCGCTACATATCCACGAACAGAAACTACCAGTCATTCGGTCAAGCTAATTACTCACTTCTTGTAACTAAGTGGATGATGAATTATTCGTTAATAAATAAATCCCAGGAGACACTTATTAAACTTTGTTGGTGTTTTACTTACATGCATATTGTCAAACATTTCCTTTTATGCTTTCTGCAATTTAATAAAAACGAGAAGTTATTAACAAAAAACCCTACTATGGAAAAGAGCTTGCTTAATTGTTTATTTTACAAAGACATTGATATTAAAAATGAAAATCCTTTCATATTCTGACAAACACAAAACTCTTTGATCTTCATTAACCTTTTTTAGGGAACATGTGTATGTCCTATATCATTTTAATTAAAAAAACGATTGCCATGGGTCAGTATAGCTTCCTCATTATTTCTATTTCTTTTTATTTCCTTATTTCCTTATATGAATATGAGTTTTTCATATGTAGTTGTCGAAAAGAAAATTATTAAAAAAGCCAGAGGAATACAGAAATATGACAAAAATAAGTGTTTATCATTACATTAGGAAGTATTAAGGCGTATTAATGCCTTGTTATATCGTAAATCTTATAATAAAATCATAAAGCTTATGTGGGGATAGTATAGGGGAAACAGAAGAGAGCTTTAACTGTTTGATATGGACAGTTCTACGTTTTTTTTGTTCTGTGAAGCACTCAATGGTAAGCAGATTGTGGTCTGTAATCACGATTATCTTTTTTATTGTGTTTTAACTTCATCCCACACCTTCAGTATCAATATATAAAAAACTATATAACAAGATCCCAAACGAATAGTCATACTGACCAGGCTAGGACCAAATTATTTCAATATTGGAAAGAAGATAAAATAGGGAGAAAACCTAATCCCTTTGTTGTTCATGGATGAAGTGGCATCCATTTGTTAGAGAAGAACGGGCAGGACATTTCTGGAACGTAGGAATGTTAATCCTGTAGTCAAACGGATTCCATCTACGCCGACGACGTGGTATTGATTACGGACTCAGTGGAAAAGTTGCAACTGGTAGTTATGGAATGGTATGAAGAGCTCCAACGAAAAGGGAAGCTTATAAATACCAACAAAAGTAAGACCCTATAAGTTGGAAGAAAGAAGGAAGATATCCACATATGCTGTAATGGAGAAGAATTAGAAATGGTAACAGACTTCACGTACCTGGGTGCAGTGATAGACAGATTTGGGAAGGTAGACGCAGAAAAATATAACAGGATTAGTAAGGTAAATGTAGTTTACTACCAGATATGTTACACTGTGCTAGGGAAGAGAGAAGTAAGCAAAGATGTCAAGTTATACATTTTCAAAGCATACATCTTCCCATACTTTTGTATGGAGCGGAGAATTGGATAATAACAAACTGACAGGAAAGCAAAATCACCGCTGCCGAAATGAAATTTATCATATAAAATAAATCAAATGGTATCCTTGTAGTCTCAACATTCTTTATTATATCAACAGTCCAACGTTTCAGCCAATTTGGCCATCCTCAAGGACATACTATAAATATAAGCTTGGCAGACTAAGCAATTTTATTAGAAATTATAAACAGTTTTCATTGAAGTAATCAAATATTGGGGTGAAATAGATAGTGATAGTATATATTATTGAAGTTCATCATTAGTATGTGGATTTTAAGTTCGTATGTCTGATTTCATCCAATGCCTTTAATGTGTAAATTTTACAATTTTATGCACCCATCCGAAGGTGCTATGAGAGTGATTTATATTTTTTACAGCATAGTCTATTCAGGAAGTACTGTTGAATTTTATGTCATTGAATTTTTTACATAATTAAGTTTTGGTGTATTAGATTCTTTGCGAAGTGTACCGGGTGTTATCTATGAAGGCAGGTATGAAATTTTATAGAAACCAGAAAAAAACTTCTACATAAATGGTGCATATGTAATTAAATTAACAGATTTCTAAACGTTTTCTCCGTAATTGATCCCAAACATAGTAGGTCAGTAATTTTTCATATCCTAGAACTAATAATTTTTTTTTCCAGAATTCACTGTTAGCTGTAGATTAGATTAATATCTAGACGAGAGTATCTTAATGCGTGGTATATGGGTAAAGGTTAAACTACGTCTTTAAGTTCAGCCCATCAAAAGGAGTTGGTATGATGAGTTTTTTTTTTAAATATTCTACTGATACAGATTTTCGTAACCTCCTTTATTATACTTGGTTAATACATACATACATATTACATGATATATATGATATATGTATATCAGTGAGATATACATATATCATAAATACCATCTACTGATACAGATTAAGTGTATCAGTTATTTATTTTTTAAGTAGTTGGCATATATAACGGGAATCAAGCAGGATTAGAAGAATCAATTAAAATTGATGTTTACGTTAGAAATATCACTATATTATATTATGAATAAAATATTCCATAATTCCATAGATAATAGATTAAACGCAGACAGTAATTAGATGACACATCTAAAGTGCACACTTTCATATTCTAAAAGAAGGGAGCTTAGAACTTTCATTGCCTAATTTATTCACTAAAGATAGAATATAACATCAGATCTTTGTGTTATAAAATTTAAATATTCAGAACAACTGGCATTAAAAGCTTTATCCATTTTCCTTAAGAGATTACAAAATTAGTGAAAGGCCTAAATTTAACCAAGAAGAGTTAAATATAATATATTATATTTAAATATATATACGGTAGCTGTTAGCTGAATTGTAAGGGTTGTGTTTAAGTTTTTTTTATTATTTTTCTGTTGTTATACAAATTCATATTTTAGGGTTAATGTGATGGGGATAGCTGATATCAATCGTCTGCAAAAAATACCACAGTTTAGCCAAAGATAAAGAAACCGTATAGGCGTAATACAATCGGGACAGATCGTGTGTCATTGGCTTTTTTCGATTCGAACACTATTTGTCATTTTTTTTTTCCATTAGTTATTCACCAAATTCTTTAATATTTCTTATATACCTATTGTATATTACGGCAAAGAATGCGAGCTGGTTCCTTTATTTAGATAAACAAATTTTTTTTTTCAATTCGTCATTTGCGGCAACTCAATGAAAAGTTAAATTGTCTTAATAAAAATCTTTTGAGCCATTTTCCTTGTGCTCGAAAAAATGTTAAAAATCGATTCTATAAAACACTTCCTTCAGAAAATTTAATAAAACAATATGCTGTCACATCCCCGACACAACCCCGCCATAAATGTGTAATTTAAGTTTCTTAGAAATTTTAGTTTTTGACACCATTTTGTGAGTCAGTACTTTGGACTCAGGAAACCCCAAAACGTGTATATCCGCGGAAAACTCAAATTTGAAATTTTGCACAAATTTGCATAAGTTGCAATAAATTATATGAGTCTATCAGAAGCCATTCCGGTTAAGTCTAATTTTTGATATTTTCTGATTTGTGAAAATTTTGATGAAATAATAATTTTGATATATAATAAATTATAATAATTCATTATATTTCAAATTTAATATAATTATATCATTATAATAATAATGAAATAATATTGATGGAATAAATCCACCTATTATCAGCTTTATTTTTACATAAACTTTGATATAAAAATTAAATTATTATTCTTATTCCAATATTTGTTGGTAACGCTAAAAAAAAAAAATCACTAATTCAGTAACTATTACTTCTACAATTTAGAATTGTTTGAGTTCTATGTACGTGCTTTCTTTTAATTTGAAATATCTAAGCTTTGGTTAACACATAAAAATATTACATTGAATTGTTTGTGAAAATTATTGTGCTGTCAAAAACATTAAACAAAATTTTCTTTAATAACCTTTTCTTTAACCGTAAAAACTCAGAGTTTTTAAAGTTACGAAGATAACACCTCAACACCCTCAGCGAAAAATGGCCTTATGTTAGCTATAATCCAAAATATTTGTTTGGTTTATTTTGTAGATTTTTAGGTTTATTATTTATAATAATGAAACTTGTGATCTTCCAAAAAGAAACAAAAAAAAGTTCATCCCCCAAGAAATTTAATAATAAAATCAAATAGAAAAAAACCTCCTTGTCCCAGATTCCTTAATCGATTTTAACTTAAAGTTAGCATCTATGGTACATCCGCCAATTTTTCAAATTTATTTTTAGACTTATGTAAAAGTTAAAAATTGTTAACGAAACAATTTTCTAGTGTTCATTATTTATTGATACTAGGTATAATATTTATTCGTTATATTAGTATTATATTTATAAATCATTAATTATTAATTTTAATAATAAATTATTTCAGTCTTTGCTAGTCTTAAATTTGTTGAAAAAGTAAATATTTATTGATACATTTTGTTTAAACTATTAATTAATTTCAATTAGAAAAAAAACTTTATACTTATCCGATCATAATAACGTATTACTTAGGGGATTGAAATTTCATTAAACACTCGCTAAGCTTGACAAGTTAAGCTGAAATTGGTTTTGATCGGTAATACATTAATTATGAAACTGTGCATGACACCTTGCTTAAATAGATTATCTAATACTGGATAAATACATCGCAGCCTATAATGCTTCAGTGAACATTTTGATAAATGCTCTTGTTAAATAGCTGAAATAGTAAGATTACAAAATAATGTTTATGATCCGGCACTGAGTTCTGATAAAAAATAATTATCTGTACGATAAATAATTTTCTCTTCTAAAAGAAGAATTATGACAAAAGAAAACAGTTTAAAAACTGTATTTTATTTGTTATATGTTTCTGAGTTTGTAATTTTCAATTGAGTTGAAATTTAAAAAGAAAAGCTTAAAATACATTTTTGAAGGAATTCAGAAGTTTAACACATTATTATATTATTGTTGTTATATTATATTATTATTTATTTCTATTATATAATAAATATTGTTAAGTAGGTCGATCAAAATAATTTTCAAACGGCTAATTGAAATCAATTGAATTTTTTTTGGTAAAAGAAGGGGTTTGGAAATGATAGTAAGGGAATAAAGGATTTTTACATTTCTTAATATTACTATTAAAAAAGTTCTATAATCAAAGAGAAACCGAACATATTTTCTATTTACTAACATAATATATAATAATAATTTTTTATATCTTATATCTATCATTATGTCGTTAATTAATAATTTAATTATTTCATTATGTAATTAATTCGTAATTTAATTATAATTAATATCGTTATTGTGTTTATATTTATATTGTGTTTCTTCTTCATATTCAATCAATTATTTGTTTTTTCATAACAGTAATAAATAAAAGGTTCACTTATATTTCATCTAAGAGAAACCACAAATTTCTTCTTACTTGGCGTATTGGTTTAGAATGAAGTTTTAGCCTACACGATGTTGGATGTTGTCCGTATCATCCTCCATACTATCTAACCAACTCAATGTGATAGGTGTTTCCCCCCTCCTTTAGAAGCATTTTTCCTTTTGCCATCCTGGCGTTAGAAGCTTCAGCTTTATTGTTCTAACAACAATAGTCTTTCTAAAATCATTGAAAAGGCCAGAAGCCATTTTCTAAGCTAAGAAAGACCGTTTCATCCATTCTTCTCAAACTATTTTACTTCCAAATATTCGGCGAAACACTGTTTTTTGGAAGAGCAGGAGCTCTTTTTCTGTAACCCTACATGTTGTTCAATACTCAAGTTCATGTAGAGGGACGGGGCGTACCAACATTTCTTAGGAAGTCCAATATCTTCCTAGAATTAATTCGACTGTTTGGGTGTTTTATTGAGCATTAATTGGCAACAGTTTTCTTCTTTCCAATCTCAACATCATTGTCATTACCCTTTGGTAATTATGGATTCCAAGTAAATGAGGACAGGAACCTTTATGAAGGTAATTCCAATTCAGACTTTTTATTGTATTAGAATTAAGCGCATGTATACATTGTGTGTATTACAGCTTAATGCTTAGTTCTAGGGACTAAGTCCTCGCAATCAGTCCCAGTAAGTAAGTGTTAGGGGCCAAGTCTGCAGAGACAGTTATATTATATTTTTTAGTTCTGTATATTGAGAAAATATATCCTTTTTGTTTGATTATGTTGCTATTTCGAGCTTTCTCCACCTCTTGCCTTTAAATTTATTTACTGGTATTTTTTTTTTATTTATTTAATAATAGCTGGCTGTTTTGGCAAGTTCATTTTGAACCCACACTGCCGCAACAGCTACTATTTTGTATTAATAATATTTCTCAAAATATCAAAAAAGGTTTTGACTTCTGATCGAATGATCAAGTCAAAAAGAAAAATACAGAAGTCAACAGGGTGATTGTTGGTGGTAATTAGGAAAAACACTGTCTCATGATTGAAGTGCCCTTAGGGAGTTTCCAGTGATATCTTTAACTTAAGAGTACACAGAGAGGAAGGGTGGGTGTACCACAGAGAGTATGAAGGGGGCACACAGTACACAGCAAGGCCTGGCTGATTAATGAAGAATAAACAGTCGGGGTTGGAGTCACCTTCTCATTAAGGGGCCCCATAGAGCCCCATATTGTTCCCCCACACTATTAGTCAGGTCTGGAGTTACTTATACACTCCTCTCTGCCCTCATCTGGTCGGCTTTTGTAGCCTAGGCTGCCCGCTTCCAATGCAGCGATACAGTTGGTGTGAGCCTGCTTCAGCCAACAATAGCCACACCTCATTTATTCAACAATAGGGACCTTATTGAGAGCTACACCTGCGTCTACTGATACCAAAACATAACTCAATCAACTTTAATATTAAATAAGAAAAATACTTTAATAGGCTGCTGGTTGTTGTTTGGCTGCAGTTTTATGGAAATTGTTGCAAAAGTTTAAAAAAACAAAGGGTCAGTAGGAATGGGTCACGTTAATGATAGGTGAACAGAGATGGAAAGCTCGTCTCATTGAACTGAACCGGTTCCTGATGATTCACTCCTTGTCATGAATTGGTTCTATTGAACGCTTTGGTGTTTGAACATACATTATTCCTTCCTTTTTTTTTAACTATTTTTTTATTAAAATTTTATATATAGTTGTTTTTACAGCTTTGTATTCAACAAATTTATTTTCAAAATAAGACACTAAATAAAAAAGAAGGCCATCTTCTCTTACAGAAGAGATTGAACTGAGTAGGCTGAGAATATGTCACTGGAGGCTCACTCGCTCCTATCTTATTACAAAACAAACTCTTAAGAAATGTCAATATTGTAACATTAATTTGACAATTAGCCATATCATACAAGAATGCCTATATTTCACCTCAAATAGCTATTTTATTATAGGCGCGATAGACCGTAGAGGTCTAAGGCCTCGCGCGATGTACTAAGGAAATACTATCTCGTTACCTGACGAGGTTTTTCATAGGGTGTGTTCGTCACTCCCACTCCTATTTTTTTCAGTGCCACCCTTGCCTAATGGGCCTCATGAATGCCCGTGGGGAGGTTGTGAGTAAGTTTCGTATAATTTTATGCTTGAAAAAAGCTCGGGTGGCGCCGGGGCTTGAACTGACAACCTTTGGGTTGATAGACAGGCGCGGTACCCCAATAGCTTAGGACTAAACCCGGATACTTCGATAACCATTGAAAATGATAATAAAACAATAAAATTAGTATTTCATTTTTTAAAATAAAGATGTGAACTGGCACAAATACATCATCGAACGAAAAAAAAAATAGAAATGTAAGAAAAATTAAATAAGAAATGGCGTTGATGATCAGTGATGTCTTAGGCCAAGAAACAGAAAAAAAAATACCAACAACCAATATAAAATTTTCAAAAAGCATTTTTTCCGCCGAGACTATTCTTCATAAATATAGATAGAAATGATGTTAACAGAATGCACACTCCTTTCCTTATGGACTATGGAAACTTGTGCCATAAATACTTCAGCGGATTTCTTAGAATTATTTTCAAACAATCTTGGGTGGAAAAGAGCTATGAAAGTATAAAGAACGAAAAAAATCATCAACTAATTAATCAATAACATAAGTTAGTAAATAGTAGAATACAATCATTTGTAAATAAAATAATTAATATTAAATTCATTTAATAAAGATAAATATTATAATAACGACAAATAAGTTAATTAGACATGGGCAAATGGCCAGTAATTTTTTTAATGACTAATGTGAGCCTGTGAAATTAAAATTTAGATAGTCCTTGATAATCGCCAGGATGGCAAAAAATTAATTATTGAGGCTATATTGAAAAATGCGAATGGAGGACATATTAGAATTATCAGAAAACGACCCACATTTTATTTTTCCTCATGTTTTTTTCCAGGGGTCAGTGAACGCGATTATTTATTCCTTCCTTTCCAACAGTCAAAATTTTTATTTTCCTTAGCTTCCTTCCATTCAACATTTTTTAAAAGGAATTAAAATAAATCCACTGAAATATTTACTTTTTATTTAATATTAACAATCTATGTTCACTACAATAAATTTCATTTGAAAGAATGAGGTTATATTTACTTTTGACAAAACCATGGGTGAACAAATAAAAACTTTTTTTCAATAATCATTCTACATAACCAAGAGTCCAGTTAAACTAAAATTTATTAGACCGAAAGATTTCCGAAGAAACTCAGAGATTACCCAGAGGTAATGAACAGATTGACCGAAATGAATTAATGAAGAATGTTAGGTTTGCTATGTATCGAGGCATTAGCCATGATTACAACAATATGTCGTTTATTAAGGTTTTTTGCTATCTGTCCCCGATACCTGGTTAGGGTAGGAGTCTCTTACTGCATCCCCGGATATGAAAACATCTGTGTTAAGTGTGCCACATTACCAGATTCCCCTGAGAAAATTAGATTGGCTAACCTTTAAGTGTTCTAACAAAAATGACAAGTTTGACGAGGGATCGGGATGAAATTAAGCAGCTGCAGGCCCTTCCTGGGCATGTCAAACTTTTTTCACCAGTGAGGAGGGAGACGCCTACCTCGGGAGCCTTCGATCACCGATAGCCAATGAGATAGGATATTACAAAATAAGGTAACGCCCCAAAAGGGAAGTGGGAGAAAAGGACAGGACATCTAGATCAGAAACAAAAACAGTCAAGAGGAAGACTTAGACGGACACACTCAACAGGAAGGCTTAGACGGGTGAGGACTAGGGATGGGATATAGAAAGAAAAATATCGATATCGGTATCGATATCGATATCGGATAGCAATATCGATATCGATATTATATCGGGCCTAAAATATCGAAATATCGATATCGAAAATTTAACGAATTAAAGTAATAATAATTATAAAATGAAACCATAGCAAGATATTGGAAGACTTATACTATGTCATATCTTATCAAAATACATAAGAAACTCTTAATAACTATGAAAAAGCAACACCACGACAACCATATCATAAACATAAAAAATATTAACTAAAATATAATTGTTTTATTGAAGAAAATTTAAAAATAGAATATCGATATTTTATTTTGATAAATACATATTTATTTCGATAGTTTGTATTATTGTAATATTGATATAGTATATAAGAACAATATTCCGATATTATTTTATGGAAATATCGACATATTGTTTAAAATGACTAAAATAACATATAGAAATTTAAAAAAAGAAATAACGATATTTAATTTTGATATTGCGTATTTATTTCGATATTTTACATTGTTGTAATATCAATGTGGAATATAATCAACAATATTCTGATATTACATTATCGAAATATCGATATTATTAAATATGTCGAAATGAATATTAAATTATTGAATCCAAATATCGATTTCACTTTAAATATGTCTAGTATTTTTAAACAAAATATCGATATTTTAATAAAATAATATCGGAATATTGTTGCTAACGTTAGAAATAAAAAATTATCGAAATGAATATGACATCAATATTAAATATCAAAAAACTATAATTAACATTTTCTTTAGCAAATATTGATATTTGGATTATGATTATATGACCTTATACATTTCTTTTATATTTCTCTAATATTAAGGTGCGACCTTTTTTTTTTTTTTTTTTTTTTTTTTTTGATATTATCGAAGGGCAATATCGATATTCCGATATTATCGGTTACTGGATATCGATATCAAAATATCGGATATCGGAGACAAAATATCGTTATTTCAATAATTTCGATATCGATATCCCATCCCTAGTGAGGACCACAGTCAGGAGAGAAGCATAGAAGATGCACGTCGACCAGACGAAGTCGTGAGAAGGGCCACCTTGACTGACGACTGGACATCCCTTATAAACGACACCTACGGCACTACATCCCACGGCATCAGCAGCTATAAGTATAAATTAACCAATAAGTAAAAATGTATTAATCTATATTTTATGGCAACCTTTATCTGAATCATTTGAATCATAATAATAAATTGTAAATAAATATTTAGTTTTTTTATGTAGTTTATATACTATTATATAACCTAATATACCACCCTTTATTATAATATAAAATTAATGGTAACAACATTTTATAAATATAAAGGTATTTAATTGGTAAACTGGTAAACACACAAATAATCTTTGGAAAAGAATCCAATCATAATAATAGTTTTTTAGGACTCAATATATAATTAATTAATTAACTTATTTTTGGATAATTGCCTTCAGCGATTATCCGGACATCCCGATTAAATCTCCATAGATACATAGCAGGTCTAAACACATAAATTTTATTATAATTGGTAAATACCATTGGGCCTGAACAAGAAATAAAAATATATATGAAATTACATTTATGTTAATTCATTTGTCATATTTCCACCCATAGAACTGAACCTGATTTATAATCTCCTAACCTCTGGTAAGTCATAGTGCAGTGAAGTTTCTATTCTTGTATGTAAGTCTGTTTCATTATTTTATAATGAACCAAATAGAAGGTATCAAACTAGACAGTTTATAACTAGAATACGCAAATGTTGAAACCCCACAAATCGCGTGTCCGTATGACATGAACAATTCCTAGTAAATACTCTGTTTTACCTTAACTAAGGAAAATAAAAAGGTTACAAAGAAAAGGACACTATAGGTCATGGGCCTGTGACCATCTTGTTCCCTCAAGTATGATACATTGCGATAAGCCCAGGGTGAAAGGAACTCACACGCAATAGATTTCCTCCTAGCCTTGAGAAGGATAAGGTGAAGAAAGTTGGGGGATGGGGGAAGCACTTTGTCCTCTGATTACAAGAGGCCTCGAGCCCGAGGGTCGCAAGCCCTGAATGGACCGATCCTACAACAGCTCGCTCTGTCGTTAGATCCCAACACCTCCGATTTATCTTATCTTTTTCGGGCACCTTAATGTGGCGAATCCCTCTGTTCAATATATCCAATAGTATTAGTCCATACCAACTTGTTTTGAATTTGAGTCATTTTATAGTTAAAAAATGAGTGAGCCTTAGAACTGACTTTTTACCATGATCGATGAAGGCATAGATGTTAACAAAAAAGATAAATAACGTTACCCAACAGCTTTTCCAGAGCCAATACTTCACTAAAGATAAGCCCGACAATGCCTTTAGAGGTGGTGCGGTCAGCATCAATCTCATAGCCCTCCCTACGAAGGGTGGCGAAGGGTCTGTCCGAGGGCTCCTTATTGCTCTTCACCGATTCCAGTCCAGGAACAGAAGATATATTTTATAGAGTTCAGTAGGAATCGATTTAGAACCTGCAAGTTTTATACTCTGGCGCCTTAGTCACACAACTCTTGTTAAGTTTTTCAACCCTCTTGGAACTCGAGGAATTTCCGAATGAGTGATTTTTTCGGAATAATATATAATTTTCCAAACTTATAAATATTATATATAATAATACGATTAACAGTTTGACGTATACAGTTGAAATTAATGTTATGTACATATTGAAATTAAACAGCCAAACGAGATATACGTAGAAAGGGAACATGCAAATCAGATTGGAAATTATAGTGGTTAAATAAATGAACGGAAGCCTATAGCAATAAATGGTTAGGTACTATTATAAAGAACAATTCATCTTTTAACGTTCGTTTGAAAGAAAAGCGAGGATATGCAAAATGCAAGAAACATAATTTATAATAAGCATGTTATTACACAACAAAAAACATTAATGTTGAATTCCGTCATGCGATCAATAATTTACTACGGATCACAATCATGTGGATATGAACAATTCATAGGCTTTGTGATATAATTGAAAACAAGATTTAGTAAACTAACTATTTGTGCATTAAAATTCCACATTCAATATATAATAAAAGTGCTACTAAAGGATCACGTACGTCTCCCGAATATAATAGCTAAATTAATCATTGAAAAGAAGTTAACACGGATGAAGGCAATAGGAACAATACGAAAAAAGTTTGACGTTTCGTTTAGTAAAATGGCACTGCTACAGGCGTGGAAAACGTATAAACAAGATTGATAATAAATGAATACATTACAAGGGCATGATCAGCTGAATACCACAGAATTTATGCTAAATTACACTACAATTCTGGGTATTTTCAGAAGAAAGAATGCAGTATCTTCTCTATTCGGGTAATTTTTTAAACAAGAGATGAGCCCTTAAATATGAATTACCAACCGTGACAGGATAAACGGAGAAACTACTCCTTATGTAGCATTCAATGATTAATATTATATTTGTAAAAAAAAATAATAATACAACAATATACGTTTTTATATATCAGTTGGGCGTAGTTGAAATAAAGAGGATTGTTGTGAGTGGAGCTATGAATTTAAAATTTTATGAAAATTATCAAGATAATTTATAAATATTATGTTAATATGTACAAATATATTAATATTGTATATTTAAAATATGTATAGTTTATAAAAATAATGAATTTTATAAATAAAGTTCCGGACATTAGTTTGTGAACCTTTGTAAAGCAAAAGTTGTCGACGGACTTTGATGAAATTCCATCCACTTGATAAAATGGATGAATAAAATTTAATTTTCTCTTATTATCCATTTCTAATTATTTGATAAGGCTAACAGTAAAAATGTTCCAAGACACACATAATAATAAACCGGAAAAAAAACTTGGATAATGATAATAAAAAATTCCTAAGATTACTATACATACCAATGCTGACAAAATAAAAAAAAACAAAAAAACATTACAAGAATACAATAACATGAAAACTAGTTTATAAAATAATAATAAAAAAGCAAAACCAATTATCAATTGCAAAATTAGAAAAAAAAATATAACGACTAGATTACGAAATTATATATACTTTTATAATAAGTGAAACATCTAAAGACCTAGAAACAAGAATAAAACAACAAATCAATAATTTTAATAAAGTTAAGAATGTAAACTACCTGTCATAACATACTACTTAGCATTCTATCTTCATATGCATAACACAAAAAGCTTAAGAATCTCAGAGGCTATGTTCATAACCAAAAAATCAGCAGAACTTTAAATTACAAAACTGACACGAAAAATCTAAATAGACATTATTCAGGCAGGACAAACAAGAATACTATATAGTTATAGTCAGATGGATTCAGTAAAACAATTTAATAATACATTTTCTCCATATAGATAAAATTAAATTCACTTTGAATACTAAGTATGGAAAAAATCAAATAAAATTCGATGTTGATTCACCAACAGGAAATAAGCTTCAAGACAAATCCGAAGAAATAATACTTAAAGTAATATAAGATTAGTTTGTTCTAAAGGGGGAGATGAAAAATACCTTACGCGAACGATTTAGGTCAAAATAGTAGTAACGTAAAGTTGATGGTTGTAGAAGCCATAGGTCCCTCGCAATAGAGTTTTCCTTTAAGAACACCTAAAAAGCATATAAGATATGTCGGTTCCTACATTTAAGGTTTATTAAGTGAGAAGGCATAAAATATTTGAATTATATTTAGTGCTATTTACTGAATGTATTATAATGTACAGTTGTAAC
>NW_027116476.1:331444-332263 GCF_000696795.3 Halyomorpha halys | reverse complement strand
CTGCCCGCCTTGTGTTTTCGTTGGCTAATAGGAGTGTTCGCTCGTTGACAATTAATGCACAGCGGACCATCCAGTTCTTTTTTCCTTGGACATTCCCTCAGCGTGTGACCACTCGCGGCACACCAGATGCAGACAACAGCATCTACTGTGCATGTGGCTTCAGTGTGGCCATAGCCCTGACATTTGCTGCATCGGGGGGCGTCAACTTTGTTCAACTTTGTTCCACACTAATTAAATACAATTTAAAAATACAATTGGGGTACCTGAAGTACGGCAGGAGACAAATTTGTTGTGATAAAAGTTTTAAGGAATAGTGTCTGTGATAAATGATTTTGATTTTGTTTTAAGTGAATATTGACTAATTAGAAATTGATGTTTTGACCTGGGTAGAATAGCTTGCATGGAGTTTAGAGTTTTTTAAATTATATAATTTCAAAGTTGTATTAAGATTGTTCCTGAAGATGGCCGGATTGTCCGAAACGTCGGACTTATAAGAGAAATAAAAGGTTTTGAGACTATAATGGATAGAATTTAAATTATTTATTTTAAAAAATTTTACCAGTCTCAAGAAAATATTAAGATTATAAATAAATAGAAAACAATGTTTTACTCGTCGAATTGCTAAAGGAAATTCACAGTTTTTACAGAGTTTAAAAGGAACAACTCTTGCCAACCTCTTCACAGACATCTACACCTGTGAACTATCCTTTGACCGTAAATACTTCTTTTATTGTAAGTATAACAGCAATAAATTTTTGTATAAAATTGGTTATTTATAAATTATGTTTTTAACATGATCAGTTTTAGGTTGTATAAGTT
>NW_027116476.1:326938-330867 GCF_000696795.3 Halyomorpha halys | reverse complement strand
GTGTTGAGTGGGATGAAGACTTCATACCGCACCTGCAACGAATAGTTCTGCGATGAACAAGATCCTGTAGAGAGGAATCATTCCGAATGGGAAAATACGGTTAAATCAAGTATTCTCTTTTATTTTCATCAATCATATCTATATGTAACCGTCAGTTAATCATGCGTTTTATTACATTTTTTTTAGTGTTCACGAGAACGAACTTTACCCACCTATAGAGGTTTTTGATTAAAAAGAACCTCAAACCTCGAATCGCCTGCCACGTAATAGTAACCAACTCTGTCACCTAGCATAGACCATGCAATAATGAAAGCGGGTTGTGATCGAGTTTGCGAACACTATGTGCTTTACTTCGCGGCCAGGCCAGCAGAACAGTATAAGATAGAGAACGATGTTTTACTCTTCGAATTGCTGAAGGACACTCAAAATTTTTACAGAGCTTGACATGGAGAACGATAACACTCTAGTTGAACTGATAACAGACATCTATACCTGTGAACTATCCTTCCGCCGTCTCTTTTATTGTAAATATAACTGAAATTAATTTCTTTTACCGAAAGTCTATATATAATTTTTTTTTTTTAATATACTACTAATAACTTCATTTACGAGTCAGGTATTCTGAATACACCAGTTTTTCGATACGATTTTAGAAAACGTATGATGTCCATCCGGATTCTACATACATCGGAGATGACCTTTCATGATAAAGGGGTATATTTGTCGATTTCCAATGTTCCGTTGTGTAAATTTTAATCAAGTAAGGTGGCTTAGTGCCTAATGATAACTTTACATGAGCAAAACTGAATTTCGTTGTAATATATAAGCATATTTTCATGACAATATCTCCTTTATCTGAATGGAGTTAATGGTTGGTTCATTAAATAAAATGTACAGAATTATATTTTATTTCAATGCTTGGAAGATAAAAGTTTTTTTTTTATGGTGAAAAAACTCAAACTTGCTATTTCCATCTTCTATTCACACATGTATATTTGTTACACCAATGTTTCAGAATGGTTTTAGTAAAATTATAATTATATATATGAATGATATTTGTTCATCTTATTTTTTTCTTATATATAATTATAAAATTATTTTTTATTTTTTTTACCCTCTTGGTGAAACAAACATGTTATATAAATATGTTTACTAGAGGAAGTATGCATATTTATATATCTTATTTTGTTTTTAAAGAATTGGTTCTTTTCGTTGTTCTGGTATATTTAGGCAACCACTATAAAAATATTACTCATATTAATAATGATATTTAATAAGAATAATAAATTGAAATTATTTTATCTAATTTTTTTTGGTTTTTTTTCATTGGCGTGACAGACCGTGGAGATCCAAAGCCTCGCGTAAGAAATACATCACTCGTTTCCTGACGTGATTTTCATTGAGTGGGTCCGTCACACCCACGCCTATCTTTGTGAGTGCCACCCATTGGCTAACGGGCCTCACTAATGCCCGGGGGGAGATTGCGAATGAGTATTGCGTATTTTTTATGCTTGAAAAAAACCCGGGTAGGGTCGGGATCGAACTCGCAATCTATGGGTTGGTAGACAGGCTCATTACCACGCTGCTACCGTCACCCCTAAATTATCTAATTTTAATAGTAAATAAAACAGAGGAACTAGACATTTACTCTTTTCAAAATTAAAAATAAAAGAGTCGCTCTATTTTTAACATTATAAAAGAAACAAAAACTACATATCCTATTGAGTTGATAAGAATCCAGTATTTTTATGGAGGAATACTATGGGGCATCTGATCTTCGGGCAGCTCTGAGAGCGTCAGATGGGATAACAAGTCCCTGAAGAGAGGAAGGAAATCATACCGAATGAGACAATCTGATAAGATGAAGTATTCTCATTTCTATCAACAATCATTTTTAGATCTATTGTCAGTTGCAATCCGATATGTTATGCTGTTATCTATGATATATTTTTAAAGTAATTTAGCAGTACCAGATATATAGGATCATTTTAAAGAAAAACCCAAAATGGCCTGTGACTTAGCCGTAACCAACTTGGTCGCCCAGGATCGAAGAAATGCAATCATGAATATGGGTTGTGATCAGGGTTATTACCAAAACATGTTTTACATTGCGGCTAGGCTCGCAGAAAAGTTCCAAAACTACAATGATCATACTCTTGCATAACTGATCAAAGGATATTACTCCTGTGAGTGGTCCATTGATCGATTCACATGCCGTTATCTATTATATATTTTTTTAGGGTAATTGAGCAGTACCAGATATATAGGATCTTCTTAATGAAAAACTTAAAACCTAAAATGGCCTGTGACGTAGTAGTAACCAACTTGGTCGCCTAACATTGAAGAAATGCAATGATGAACGTGGGTTGTGACCAGGGTTACACCATAAAATGTTCTACATTGCGGCGAGGCTCGCAGAAAAATTCTAAATCTACAATGATCATACTCTTGCATAACTTATCAAAGGATACTACTCCTGTGAATGGTCCATTGATCGATTCTTAGATATAATTACAAATAATTTTCTATACAAACTTATTTATTTATGTATTATTTTAAGCATTATAATAATAATTTCTCTTATGATTCAGGTGTTCCGAAGAGGCTTTATCATCGTATGAATTTTAGAAGCCGTCCGACATCCACCCAGATGTCTGTGTTGATGCCCAATCTTCCTCTGAGATACGGCATGCCAGCATTAGTGGCAACTGACCGTGCCACCACCGGTGAAAGAGTGATAAGAAAAATATCGACAAAATATGGAGTGATTACACCTCCTTCGGTAAGTTGGAATTTATAATATGAAAAAGAATTTTATTACATATTATAATTATTTGCATGACAATATCTCATTTATCTGAATGAGTAAATGTTAATAGCTGCAAAATAATGCGGATAATTGTATTATTGCAATTATAAATTATAATTATTGGCAGATGAAAGCTGCATAATGCAGAATTATATTTTTAGTGAAAATTCATAATCTTCCTAATTCAATTATTTTTCGCATAAATCCATCATTCTTACATCAATATTTCGATTCATTGTTTCACCTTTCAACAATTTTTGAAAAAACACTAGAAGAAAATGATAAATGTAAAAATATATATACTTATAAAATTTTTGTGTTCGAAAATTTTTCAGAGTCTAAACACATCTTTATATATGTTCATTATATTATTATTTTATGTATGTTGGTTAGTTATATATATCTCCTGAAGTTTCGGCGTGTTCGACAAGAACAAAAAAAGATGACTTGTACATATTATATTTATATAATTATGTAATATGATATATTTGTCCACTTGTTACGTTCTACAATGAACTTAATTATAAAATTAATTTTTCTTTTTTTTTTATCCCCTTTCTGAACCAAGCAAGGTGTTAATGTATTGCTTAAGGGAAATAATTAAATGCTTTTATTGACTTTTTCTATATATATTCTATATATATAACATAGCAAAACAAACGCCTTACGATAAGTTCTCTTTTTGTAGATAAAAGCTGTTTTAGAGCCTAATTAGAGATTTTTTACTTTAAAAAAAGGTATATGGTGTAAGGATATTAAGGCGTTTTTGTATAATCCCTTATTCTTGTTTGAAGCACTTCTTCCACAAATA
Source organism: Halyomorpha halys (assembly GCF_000696795.3). Classification (NCBI taxonomy): domain Eukaryota; kingdom Metazoa; phylum Arthropoda; class Insecta; order Hemiptera; family Pentatomidae; genus Halyomorpha; species Halyomorpha halys. The sequence continues at coordinate 327,247 of NW_027116476.1, read as the reverse complement.
TTTTATAAAATTTTTAAACAAGTTTATACAATAGCACTCCAGTCATATATTTTATTATACTTTTTAGTGAACTATATGAAGGATCAAATTAACTTCAATTGCAGCTGTAAAATAAAAATCAATGTTTTCATCAAATAACTATGAATTACAAGCAGTACAAAGGTCCTTTTTCACTTTTTCACATAAATTGCAACACCATAATCGTTCGTAATGCTAATAAAATGGGGATTTCTCACGGCTTTGAGAAAAATTTAGTTTATGGTAAAGTAAGAAATAAAATAATGGATTAAATGTTGGTTTGATCAGTTA
>NW_027116476.1:309238-326885 GCF_000696795.3 Halyomorpha halys | reverse complement strand
AAAATTTAATTCCACAAAGCAATAAGCGTATCCCTCACTTCTTCACTTTCTAACTTCAGAGAAACTAACACTTCAATTTCACTTCTATTCTAAACTACAGAAGATTACACTTTTTGTAAAAAATAAAATTAAAAATGCCCATGGTAATTAATCGTATTGTAAGATAAGTCCCAGATGAATCCATTTGCACAATATTTACTTTATAAACGTCAATCGGTTATAAAACGCAATCGTTGTTAACATTCTTTTACATTCTTAACATTCTTCTATATGTAAGTTTCAATTAAGTTAATATATCGGTCTTTAAAAGGCGTCTCATATTATGGTTTGAGTTATTAACATATATATTTAAAAAATATTTACTTACTTTCTAATTTGTAAAGATGTAAATATTTTCATATACATTTCCATTTCATATGTTAATTGTTTATTTTCTAATCGGTTCTCCAATTTCTTTTATTTTCGGTTCAGATTTCTTTATAACTTATTGTTGACACATTAGTAGACTATTTGTAGATATAAGCTGTCTTAGAATACCGGAAAATATTGACAAAATATTTAGCAAAATAACCGCCCTACGGAAAGTTTTTCACCTTTTGGTTTTGTTTACGGAAAGCTGTTTCAAGCATGATTAGAGTTTTCTCTAATAGTCTTCTATTCACTCGTCTATATAGTCTGCATGTAATTTTCAATTTTCAGCTGAAAATTACACCAATGTAATTTTAAAGTACATCTTACACAAATGTAAACTTAAAGTACAACTTTACGTATTAGTGTACTTAGGTACAACTAACCAAATATTATTATTTTATTTCGGCATACTTTACGATAAAGGATATGATTTCAATAGCATACAAATAAAAAAAAATATTATACTGGAGATACAACACCAAATTCCAGTCTTCCGTTCGTTTTCAACGAAAGCAATAATAAACTAACGAAATAACGTTAAAATAAATAAATTCGTGGAATATGGATTTTAGTCTGCCGCGTAATTACTTTAGAACCGGTAATAACTATAATTATATACAACTTAAAATTTGAAGTGGATATAATTATTGTTTTTCGATGATTATTAAAATATTCTAAACTACAAAAGATTAGACTTTTTGTAAAAAATAAAATTAAAAATGCCCATGGTAATTAATCGTATTGTAAGATAAGTCCCTGATGAATCCATTTGCACAATATTTACTTTATAAACGTCAATCGGTTAAAAAACGCAATCGTTGTTAACATTCTTTTACATTCTTCTATATGTAAGTTTCAATTAAGTTAATACATCAGTCTTTAAAAGGGGTCTCATATTATGGTTTGTTATTGACATATATATTTAAAAAATATTTACTTACTTTCTAACTTGTAAAGATGTAAATATTTTCATATACATTTGCATTTCATATGTTAATTGTTTATTTTCTAATCGGTTCTCCAATTTCTTTTATTTTCGGTTCTAATTTCTTTATAACTTATTGTTGACACATTAGTAGACTATTTGTAGATATAAGCTGTCTTAGAATACCGGAAAATATTGACAAAATATGTAGCAAAACAACAGCCCTACGGGAAGTTTATCACCTTTTGTTTTTGTTTACGGAAAGCTGTTTCAAGCATAATTAGAGTTTTTTGGGGCATCTCTTATATGATTTTACTTAAAAAACCGGTATATGGTTATAGGAAACTATGGTGTTTATGTATAATCCCTTAATTGTGTTTGAAGCAATTCTTCTAAAAATATTTTATACAATTTCAAGGAACAATTCATCAAAACTAATGAATAATAAACTAATGCATTATATTGCATACCCTTTGTTTGGTAGTTATTTTAGAATTGTAATTGTATTTTAAATTACATTAATATTTAAGAGATTTTTTTTTCTAGAATGATTATACTCTTGCAAAACTGATCTAAGGCTATTTATTACTCCTGTGAGTGGTCCATTGATCGATTCTCATGCCGTTATATATTATATTTTTTTAGCATAAATAAAAGTTTCAAAATTTACAAGATATTGTTAATCAAAAACTATAAAACCCAAAATGGCCTGTGACTTAGTCGTAACCAACTTGGTCGCCCAGGATCGAAGAAATGCAATCATGAATATGGGTTGTGATCAGGGTTACTACCAAAACATGTCTACATTGCGGCTAGGCTCGCAGAAAAGTTCCAAAACTACAATGATCATACTCTTGCATGACTGATCAAAGGGTATTACTCCTGTGAGTGGTCCATTGATCGATTCACATGGCATTATCTATTATATATTTTTTAGGGTAATTGAGCAGTACCAGATCAGTATTAGGATCTTCTTAATGAAAAACTAAAAACTTAAAATGGCCTGTGACGTAGTATTAACCAACTTTGTCGCCTAGCATTGAAGAAATGCAATGATGAATGTAGGTTCTGACCAGTGTTACTACCATAACATGTTCTACACTGCGGCGAGGCTCGCAGAAAAGTTCCAAATCTACATTGAGCATACTCTTGCATAACTGATCAAAGGATATTACTCCTGTGAGTGGTCCATTGATCGATTCCCTCCTGTTATCTATTATATATTTTTTAGGGTAATTGAGCAGTACCAGATATAAAGGATATTTTTTAATGAAAACCCAAAAACCTGAAATGCCTTGTGACGTAGTCGTAACCAACTAGGTCGCCCAGCATTGAAGAAATGCAATCATAAATGTAGGTTGTGACCAGGGTTACTACCATAACATGTTCTACACTGCGGCGAGGCTCGCAGAAAAGTTCCAAATCTACATTGAGCATACTCTTGCATAACTGATCAAAGGATATTACTCCTTTGAGTATCCGTTCTTTTCCGGTAGATATAACTACAAATGCTTACTGTGCAAAATTATATATTCATGCAATATATTTAGTATAATAATAACAGTTCCTCTTTTTATTCAGGTGTTAGAATATACCCAGTTATCGTATGGATTTTAGAATCTGAAATTTGTTCCCTTGTCTCTCCTGTGAGATGTACTTTTTTCGGTACATATTTCTGTTTTGAATAGGCTATGGTATTGATTTTAAAACCCGTATGACATCCATCTGGGTGTTAGTGTCGATGTCCAATCTTCCTCTGGGCAACGCCATGCACCCATTAGTTAGCAACTAACCGTGCCACCACCGGTGGAAGAGTGATAAGTATGTATTGTAAATAATGTTTAGATAATACTTATATCTTGTATAATTGTAAATACATAATTTTTTGATTAATTTTCTCCTACATATATATTTATCGTATTCATTAATTTTTCCCCCTCAGTAACCCAAAGAAAGATAAAAAAAATTAGATAACTCATTGAAAAGAGATGATCCTTAATTGCTTTATTTGATTTTTCATTTAGCATTTTTAACATAACAAATACAATATTTAAAAAAATAAATCTCAAATATTAATGTAATTTAAAATACAATTACAAGTCTAAAATAACTACCTAACTAAGCGATTATATTGCATTAGCTTATTATTCATAATTTTTGATGAATTGAGTTGAAATTATTAAAGGTTTTCCTCAAACGAAGGCTAATTGCCTAGGAACGATAAAAAAGGAACAGCCCCTTATCTGATATGACTATTCACTACTTAGGGAATTTATAGCCCTAGTTTTTTGGAAACAACCAGTCTATTAGAAAATATCTAAAATTTCATATAGTATAACTCACAAAAATCCATATTTTTTAAAAAAAATGTTTTGCGGTTACTTACAATTATAAATGGCGTTTAATTTCAAATAGATTGTCTCATAGAAAAAAAATATTACGGCTTACCAATTTTTAATACACCTATACGAATATATAGGTAAAAGTATTGGATGGATGTCGATCATGTATATTCACATCAGAAATTTTCTTCTATTAGAACATGTTAGTTGAAATAATATATCTTAAATTAACTTAAAGAGGCCGCCCCTCGCCGCTAGACACAATCAACGATTTATATAAGCTCCATGATTGTGCTATACAAATTTCATATACAGATAAAAATTATTCGACGAGTTATAAGTAAACACTAGCGATGATTTGTATTTATAATATACATTTCTAAATTCATATCTAAAATTATTTATATATATCCTAAACCACTTACATGGTAGTTAGATTTTCTTTTAAATATATTCATTCATAAGTTAGCCAATAATAAACCGACTAGTTGGAACGAGAATATGAATGTTAAGCAGGTGCTATAATTTGTAGTATAGTAACGATAAGTAATATAATGTGCCTTATATTAATTAATTAAACTGTTAACTAAGAACACTGAATGGATATTTTGTCAATGATCAATTATACATTTTTCATTATTTAACCAATATTTTATTTAAAAATAGGAAAAAAAATTAACATGAAAATAAGTTTGCACAATGTTCGAATTCTATACCTACATAATATCTAAATTTTATTTAATCACAAACCCATAATTTCTTTATCTTGAATCTGGGGATGAGTTTAACCAATATAAGTTGAAAAAACTTATATTTTACCTAAAAATATAATTTATTTTAAAAAATCTATGAACGTTTTTTGAAATTACAAAATATATTATTTTTAAAACATATTCAATAATTTATATGCTATGTCCAACATATCCAATGAAAGAAATAAGGTGAAATTCGTTATATATTTATTTTTAATGTTTGTTGTGTATTAATTTGACATTAGTTTTTTTTTCATAGTGATATTATATTATAAAAGTTTTATTAACAAGCACAATGAAATTAACTACAATTGCAGCTCTAAAATAAAAATCAATGTTTTCATCAAATAACAAGGAGTTACTAGGAATATCTATGTCCTTTTCACTCAGATTAATTGATACTTAATTAATGTTTAATTAAGTTCATACATTCATACTCGCTGCTACACGAAAACAAGTGTGTATTTTTACCAACTAGTGCAGTTTTATTACGATTTCAAGTGTCTTAGCACGGTGATTTACCGCTAGTAACCAGTAATAAATTTGAAATATGATTGCAAAACTGAACTTTATTAGATTTAATAAAAATAATTGCATGAACCAGTAATATTTATTCGCAAGGAAGAGTACAGACATATTAAAATAAATATGGCAGATAATTATCTTTATTTCTTTTTGTTAATGTAATATTTTTAGGCATTTTCGTATATAGGTTTTTTTTCTTGTTTTTTTTGTTACCCTCCATTGTATATATGTTTGTCATAAATATCTCCTTATGTTTCAGATGCTCAAGATGATTCCGTCAGTGTTTTCGAGTAGGACCGGTTCAATAGAGCCAGAATTGCAATCGAGAGGAGGGGATTCTAAATGGGAACATTTAGAAGAATAAGTATTTTTTCGTATTTTCAAAGAATTTTAGCAAACGCGAGATAGAATTGTATCTACTATACTGGTTCATTTAACCAACTCAACGCCGGTAAATATTATTGTGATACATTTTTTCCAAAACTTTCTATTCATATATTTTTGTTTTTTATACTAACAATAATTTTTGTTATATACCAGGTTTTCTCAATATGCCTTCTCTCTGAATATACTTTGGAACTCGTAAAACAGCTATCCGAGTTCTGAAATTGTTGCTCGCCGTTGCACATTGCCGCATGTGCCTTGGTCGTTTCTTGGGTTATCTTCTATCATATACCCAATCAATACCTTCCACCCAGAAATTTACGATAGAGTTAACGAACTTTGCTGCTTTTCGTTGCTGCCAGGTAAGCTCAAGAATTTAAGAGGGTGAACGATTTTTTACTCGTCGAATTACTGAAAAACATTTACCAGTGTGACTGTTCCTTTGACAAACTCTTTTTCGGTAAATATATCTGCTTTTCTTTTTCTACGGAGCAACAAAGAGAAAGGATGTCTTCTTACCATGAAGAGCTGTTTTAGAAGATGCCCATGTGTAATGCCGAGTTTTCACCAGAGGCAACGAACCGAGCCATCAATTCAGATTTCTGATGAGAATGATAATAATCAAATGTGGATTGACAGCACTCACCTTGTATTCTTATACATATTGTTCTACCTATGTTTTTTCAGAGTATTCCTCTGTCTTCAGAATCCTTTTTCTAAAACTAAACATTAATTACTAATCAAAATTATATGTATTCTAAATATATTTCATTTAAGAATTGTTTCATGATCCAAACACAATACAATCATTTATAATCAGTTTAACCATACGCTTCCGTATCCATGTTAGTTGTATCTATTTCATTATGTTTCAGTTTATGAAAGTGATTCCGTAATAGGACCGGTTCGATAGAGCGATAAAAGAATGCTATAAAACTGTATATTCTACGAAAATCTGTACTGGAGTATGTCATTTACATGGTGGTTAGATAAAAGTTATATAACGTATGATTGCAAATGCATGTATTTGTCATTATTTTTCTCCTATATAAATATTTATCATATTCATTAATTTTTGTTTTCCTTCGGTAAACCAAAGAAATATATAAATTTTGATAAGAGATTATCCCTAATAGCTTTATTCGATTATTCATTTAACATTTCAAACATAACACATACAATATTTAAAAAAAATAAATCTCTTAAATAAGTTATTAACATTATTTAAAGTACAATTAAAAGTTTAAAATAACTATTAAACAGTAAAAATGATAAGATCATTTCCGTTAAATACACCAGCAAATTATTTATTTTTATACGGAGCAGGGATGTCTACCTACCATCAAGTGCTGTTTATGGTGGTGCTCAATTTGACTTTGAGCAATAGTGAGTTTTTGCAGCAAAAGAATTCTCTGAAAAAATTAAATTGTATATTCTACGAAAATTTGTTCTTGAGTATGTCATGTATACGATGTTTAGACAAAAGTTATAGTATGTATAATTGTAAAAACGTAAATTTTAAGATCAAGTATTCTCATTTCTTTCAACAATCATTTTTACATCTTTTATCAGTTGTTCATCAGATATTTTTTGCTGATATGAATTAAAGTGTTTAGCATTCGCGAGAATGAACTGTACCAGATCCTAGGATCCTGTTAATGGAGTGCCACAAAACCTCAAATGGCCTGTGACTTGGCAGTAACCCGCCTGGCCACGAAGCATAAAACCTGAGCAATCGTGAATGAGGGTTGTTATCAGGGTTACTAACATAACCCGCTGAACCTTGCGGCCAGGCTGGCAGATATGTTCATAACCTTCAATGGTTTTGCTCTTGTAGAACTGGATCAAAGGCATTTATTTCTGTGAGTGATCCGTTGATCGACTCTTTTCCGGTAAATATTACTACAAACGATTTATGTGAAAAAAGTCATCTATTATTTTTTAGTATAATTTCTAAAAATTTCTCTTTCGATTCAGGTATTATGAAAAACCACTGTTATCGTATGGATTTTAGAATCCTTATGACATCAATCCAGGTTCTGAAATTGGTTTCAGTATGTTGATATGATGTGCTGCACAAAGAACAAGACTATCTTTTGTCTTTCTTTTTTTTGTTTTTGTGTTTTATCTTTTATTATCAAGGGCAGAGGATGTCGATGGGCAATCTTCAATTATATTACTACTTTTCTTAATTATGTACCCCTTATATGTGCTTAAATATTTAAAATTAATTAATTAATTACACTAATATAAATATCCCACCTTAGGGAAAGTGCCGCTTTTATTTATTAATACGAATTTTCCTTATAAGTACAAATATTAGTCCATGTTATTCACTTTTTTTTTTTTTTTGGTACATCAAGAGTCTATTATTATTAATAGAAAAATAGATGACATTACAGTTGAAAATTATAACCTTGATGATTATTATTAGAAGCATTGATGAGTATTAATAGAAAGATTAACATTAAATGTACCGTCAATTTTACTGTAAATGTACAAACTGGTCTAAACGTTCCTTTCTGCAATTGAGATGATTTGTACTGAAAGTAAATAATTTCAATCGAGAGGAAGGAATCCATCCCGAAGGGAATATATTCATATATTTCAGCAAAGACGAAAATGATTATTGCCTTCATTTATGGTTCCTGAACATTCGTAATCTATTCGCCTGTGACTTGTAGTCTTCCAGCAGAGGGCCAACGCCATCATGAAAAATGTTGTGTCTTAAGATATAAACACACCGTTCATTACAAGCCGAAGAATTAAGTATTCAAACCAATTAAACTATAGTCCAACTGATCAAACTCATTTACCCTTATGTACGGTCTTTTGAAAGACTTCCGATAAATATAACTTAAAATGATTTTTGCAGAAAATTTTATAATTATGTATTATTTCTTCTATAATAATCATAATTTCTGTTATGGTTCAGCTATTCTCAATACCTTCAACTAAATCTGAGGGATTCATCAGCGCGTCATACAGGTTAAGAATTTCTCATTTCCAGTTTGTCGATGCCAAATGTTTATTTGATAAATTACCGCTAGTGTCAACAAACTGCATATAACTGCATGGGGAAGATTGATGAGAAATACAAATAAGGTGCAACACCATAGCCTTATGGTTAGTAAGAATTTATAATTCGAAACAATATTTTATTTCTTATCATAAAAATATTTGACGATATATGTAAATAAAGTAGCAAATAAATCAAAGTACTATGAACAACAGAAAATACGTACTTTCAAGGATCTTTAATTTTGTTTATATCTAATAATTAATTATTAAGCATTGCTAACAGCAATTTAAACAATCCATAATTATGAAAAATGAAAGAATTTTATAAATAATTAAACGAAGCATATCGAGAAATAAAGACGACAGTTTAGAGTCTGATAATTTTTATTTTATTTAAAACTTGCAGCCAAACTTAATAAAGAGCGATCATACACTCAATGAACTTCTAAAGGACATTTATCTAATTCTGAAGTATACCTGCTATCCAGGCACCTGAATCAGAAATTCCAGAAGCCTAAAGCCACATGTGCACTAGTAGTTTCTTGGGTGATATTCCATCATAGACCTTCCAGCCAGGGATCTGCAATAGTGGTTACGACCACAATGTCCTCTACATTGCGCTCTGGATAGCCAAGGGTTCAAAACTCAAAACGATGCCTTAATCAAATTAATCAAAGATATTAACCACTGTGGATGTTCCTTTGACAGACTTTTTTCGGGTAAATAGATATACAAATTTATTATTTTGAGGATATTTTTAATTAACAAATTATATATGTCGTCTTTATATTAATGGTGTTGAAAAGATTTCGACCAATTTTTTCAAGTGTATTTTCAGCTATAACTTTGTTATTCTAGAATCAAAGCGTTGAAGAAAGAGGTTTGTAGCGGAGATTATGACCATAATATCCTTTACTTCGTGGCCGTACTGCAAGATAAAAACCGATCATACACTCACTGTACTGTTAAATTACATTTATCTTTTTGTGTTAAATTTCGTCCGACTCTTTGCGGGTAGATATTACTCAAAATTATTTTTATGTAGGGTTTTTTATTTTGAGTTATTTTTTGTATACTACATATAATTTTTCGTTTCGGGTGGTCTAAATACAACTACTTAACTGAGGGACTCTAGAACCCGTATGTAGTCCATCCGGGTTCTAAAATTCCTATTAACCGCTGCACAAAGAACAAGGATAACTTTTAGTTTCGGGGATTATTCTTTGTCGATGCCGGATGTGCCATTGAGCACCGGCGAGTTACCGGTAGTGGCTTGGTACAAAGGCAATGGAAGAAGACTGATAACTCGGCCTCATGTGGGACAAAGGGACTCTTCAGATTTTTTAAAGAGTTTTTCAGCTTTAATTTGCCATTCTAGAACCAATGCCTTGAATAAAATACCTGCCTACGCCTTGCAGACAAGGGTTCGTGGAGGAGGTTTTGACCATAATATCCTTCAAGGCGCGGCAGACTTCTGAATAAAGAGTGATCATACTCTCATTGAACTGCTAAAGGATATTACCTTTGTGAATTTAATTTCGACAGACTCTTTTCGTGTACATATATCTCAAAAATAGTTTCAAGGCTTTTGCTTATATCAAAAGAAGACTGATTAGAGAAGTGTGGACTAAAAATGGTGCAAAATCTCCGCCTGATGGTAAGTTCAAATTATTACTATAAACTGGATTTTATTCCTCTATATAAAAATATTTCGCCAAGAAACGTGCTATGTATTTCCGTAGCACATCGCGGGAGGCATTGGACCTCCATCGTCTGTCGTGACAGAAGAAGTTGAATATAAAATATAATTATTGCCAATGTCTTATTTATCTGATTCTAGGATAATTAGAAGAAGAATGTTATATAAGTGTAGTATTTTTAGTGAAAACATCTTAATATTACAATTACAACTTTTATTCCCATGTTTACTTTGTTCCCAATATTTTTAGGAATATTCTTCGTTATATTGGATGTTTTTATTAAAACTACATTTACTTCTAACGATAATCATATTCATGAATATATGGTATTTTGAGGATTGTTTCTTAATTTAAATTCAATATAATTATGTATTCTCATTTTAATCTATGCATGTAGTGTTTATAAAAAAGTAATATGTATGTATATTTGTTTACGCAGGTTTTTTCATTTGTATATAAAACTCATTATAAAATGAACCAAAAAAAGTTCTGAAAGTCTATTAGAGATGATTCTTAATTGCTTGAATTATTTTTTCATTTAACATATTACAAATGTTGGATAAAATTACTACATATAATTAAACTAATAATAAAATAAAGTGAATATTAGATCATAAGGAAGAAGCCTACAGCCATATGTGTCTTACAGTTTCTTGGATGATATCCAATCATAGACCGACTACTTTCCAGCGAGGAATCTGCGTTGGTGGTTACGACCACAATATTCTCAGGATAAAAACCGATCATACCCTCATTGAACTGCTAAAAAACTTTTATCTTTGTGAGTTTAATTTCGACAGAATCTTTTCGGGTAAGTATTACTCAAAATTATTTTTAACATTTTTTATATTGTGTTATTTCTTGTTATACTACTTATAATTTTTCGTTTCAGGTGGTCTAAATACAACTGCTTATCTGAGGGACTCTAGAACCCGTATGTAGTCCATCCGGGTTCTAAAATTCCTATTAACCACTGCACAAAGAACAAGGATAACTTTTAGTTTCGGGGATTATTCTTTGTCGATGCCGGATGTGCCGCTGAGCACCGAGGAAATATCATTAGTGGCTTGGTACAAAGGCAATGGAGGAAGACTGATAAGAGACTTATTGACTAAATTCAATATAATTATTTATGCCCATTTTAATCTATGTATATATATATTTGTTCACTCATTTTTTTTCAGTTTTATATAAAACTCATTATAAAATGAACCAAAAAAAGTTCAAAAAGTTTATTAGGGATGATTCTTTATTCCTTGAATTGTTTTTTCATCTTACAAATGTTAGATAAAATTACTACATATAATTAAAATGATTATAAAATACAGTGATTATTAGATCAATAGTAGTGATTATCAGATTATTAAATCAATATTAGTCATTATCAAATTATTAGATCAATATTAGTGATTATCAGATTATTAGATCAATATTAGTCATTATGAGATTATTAGATCAATATTTATAATTTTTATGAACACAATAGTAAGTTTTCAATCAATTATTGTATTACAATAGTAAATATTAAATTTAAAATATATTATGAAACTTCCTGACTAAATGTCCTCCCTCCCTCCCGTATTTGCTTTGAAATTACTCAGAACAGATTTATAAAAAATACAGCTTCTATTATCACCCCACAGAGTAAATACTTTTCAAAAACAGATCTTTAAACTTATTTTTTACAATTTAAATTGTTTTACTAATCTATATAATTTAAGCAATTACGAGTGTGAAGTATTAACAAATAACTTGCCCTCTATAGATCTCATGAATTAAAAGACAAGACCTCAAATAACTTTAAAATTTCTATAAAATGGGAATGATCTAAAGTAAATGGTTTTAAATAGTTGTTATCGAACTCAAATAGAATATTCTTCAACTCTAACGAGATAAATCTATTATATGAGGACTTCAATACTTGTATGCAGGAATGTATGACCACAGCTGGGCTAATGTTTCTTACAAAAATACCGAAGAACCCCCAATATAATGGTAGCAACCATAGTTTGATCAAGACTGAATGAAGTTTAAAGAGATAGCTAGGACAAAAATATGATCAGATTCAACTTTTAAAAGCCAATTAAACGAATTAGGAATAGAAGAATGGAGAAAATTTTATATATCACAGTATTGCCAAAAAAACAATTTTATTCTGTTGCTCATCCATATCTTGAAAGTGACATAACACTAGAGAAGCTACACTATAGTACCCAACAATCTAAGAATCAAAAATCGACAATATTATATACGAAACCCCAATAAATCTCACTCCGAAGGGGGTGCATTATCTTCTCAACCTATTTAATATGGTGATGGACTATGAGAAATTCCCGCGAGTGGTCTAAATCAAAACTTCATTTACTGTTTAAAAAAGGAGACCGGAAGAATACGGGTAATTACAGATCAATATCCCTCTTAAATACAATGCTGAAGTTATTTACCAGTATTCTGGTAAGGAGTATTATACAATGAGCTGAATCTGAAAGCCTCATACCTCAACAACAAACGGGGTATAGAAATCGTAGGGGATACACAGACCACATTTTCACATTAATGTTACTGCATGGTATTAAATTTAGGTAGGAAGGCAGATACGTAATTGCTGAATTCTTAAACTTCAGGAGTGCCTTTGACTCCATCAACCACAACCTGCTATGGGAAGAACTCTTTTCACTCGGACTTGGTGATGAACTCATAAGGATAATGAAGGTGCAGTACGACAATACTTCAACTCGAAGGACCACCCTCGGAAAACATAGATATAACCTGTTACAAGGAGAACGTTTTAGCCCATCACATGTTGTTCATATCTGATATAATCCAATTTTTCCAAGATAATGAACCCATGGCCGTAAGCATCGATAGCACTCGTGAGGCAATAATACTACTCGGATTAGAGGAATAGTGTTGAGGTTATTGCAATTTTAGTAATTTTGGAGAAAAAAAAAATTGAAGGCCAAACAAGACGATCATTTTGAGAGAAAAAATTATTGAATTCAACGAAAATTTGTGTTTAAGATTTTTTTTGGATGCAATAAATTAATATAAATTTTATTTCTCTATAACAACATATTTCATCCAATTTTCTAGGGCAGTTGGGGAGAATTATTTGAATGCTGTGCTCATGAAATGGCACCTCGGGATAGTATTTATATTGTTGTAGTATAATTAATCGAAATATATTCGGATGCAGAATAACCAAAAAATATTTCCATTGTTATATATTTTGTATACATTGAATAATATAATTTTTTCTTTACAACTATTATTTAAAAAAATAAATCACAAAGTTTTTACTATAATTTTAAAACGTGACAATCACCCGTTTTAGATCAAGTTATGTCTGATTGAGTGAGATAGCAGGCTTAATCCCATCACTCTGATAAAGTATGAACACACTGTATATAAGGAGGATTAATTGACAAGTGAAATTACTTATTACAAGGGAGTTTGGTTTCTCGTCCCTTTTATCTCATGATTTAAGTTTTAGACCCGCGGTCACGCCTCAGATGAATTCATCCCGAATGGGAAAATTGGTAAGATCAAATATTCATTTGAATTTTCAACACTTTTTTTTTTTTACTATAATTGTGAATTGTTCATTATATTATATTTTTTAGCGATCGAAAGAATGAATATTACTATACTCTTCAGGGTCCTGCTCCATAAGTGCCACAAGCCTCGAAGCGCTTGTAGCTGGGCCGTTGCGTGATTGATCGTTCAACATAGAACTAATTCCTTCAAGACAAGGATTTGTGGCAGAGTTATATCTTTTACGTTGCAGCCAAACTTAATAAAGAGTGATCATACACTCAATGAACTTCTAAAGGACATTTATCTAATTCTGAAGTATACCTGCTATCCAGGAACCTGATTCAGAAGTACCAGAAGCCTACAGCCACATGTGCACTAGTAGTTTCTTGGATGATATTCCATCATAGACCTAATACCTTCCAGCCAGAAATCTGCAATAGTGGTTATGACCACAATATCGTCTACATTGCGGTCAGGATAGCCGAAGAGTTCAAAATTAAAAATGAAATTGATCAAAGATATTGACCACTGTGAAGGTCATCCTGGTTCTAAAGTTCCTATTGACCACTGCACAAAAACAAGCACAACCTTTACTTTTAAGGATTATTCTTTCTTCGGATTTTTTTAAGTGTATTTTCAGCTATAACTTTGCTATTCTAGAACCAACGTATTGAGAGCAATGCCAGGGTATGCCTTGAAGACAGAAGTTTGTAGCGGAGGTTATGACCATAATATCCTTCACGTCGTCGCCAGACTTCTGAATAAAGAGTGATCATACACTCATTGAACTGCTTAGGATATTTATCCTTGTGAGTTTAATTTCGACAAACTCTTTTCGGGTATATATTTCTCAAAAATATTTTTAAGGAGATTGCTCATATTTAAGTTTTTTCTGGTTATAATACGTTGAGTTGTCAGAATGACATTGGAACCCTGTAATTCAGTCTTGCAGGATAAATATGAAACCGTTTGAACTCTCAGGTTACAAACTCCGTGTTGTTCAGAACAAACAACCGGGATGAATGCTCATTACTGCTTTTGTGAAAATGCTTTCTACCAAGAAGGAATACATATCCAAGGAAAAGATTTCGACCAATTTTTTCAAGTGTATTTTCAGCTATAACTTTGTTATTCTAAAATCAAAGCGTTGAAGAGAGAGGTTTGTAGCGGAGGTTATGACCATAATATCCTTCACTTCGTGGCCAGACTTGGGCAGGATTTCAGAATAAAAATCGATCATAAACTCATAAAAATGTTAAATTACATTTATCTTTGTGAGTTAAATTTCGTTAGACTTTTTGCTTGTAGATATTACTCAAAATTATTTTTGAGCAAAGTTTATTATATTGAGTTATTTCTTGTAATATATTGTTCAGGAACGTAATCACTCCATAAATTTTCAAAGTCATTCAAAGTTTCAAGAAAATTGGATTCCGATTACTCACACTAAATAAACTCAGGGAAGTTTGAAACAGCAGTCATAAAAGCCAATTGAAGGAATTAGGAATAGAAGAATGGAGAAAAATTTATATATCACACTATGGCCAAAAACATAATTTTATTCAGTTGCTCATCCATATCTTGAGAGTGACATAACACTAGAGAAGCTACACTATAGTATCCAACAATCCAAGAATCAAAAATCGACAATATTATATACGAAACCCTAAAAAATCTTCCTAAAAAAACCCTAAAATAGGGAGGATTATACAATGAGCTGAATCTGAAAGCCTCATAACTCAACAGCAAACGGGGTTTAGAAATCGTAAAGGATACACAGTTCACATTTTTACATTAATGTTACTGCTTGGTATTAAATTTAGGTACGAAGGCAGGTACTTAATTGCTGCATTCATAAACTTCAGGAGTGCCTTTACTCCATTAACCACGACCTGCTATGGGAAAAACGTTTTTCACTCGGACTTGGTGATGAACTCATAAGCATAATGCAGGTGCTGTATGACAATACTACAACTCAAAGGACCAACGTAGATATAACATCAGGCCTGTTACAAGGAGAACGTCTTAGTCCAACTATTTTCATCCTGTTGATATCTGATAAAACCCAATTTTTCCAAGATAATGGAGCCACAGTCGTAATCATCGATAGCACTAGAGAGCTTATCATTACTAGCGTTATGATATTCTTATTTTTATTACTTGAAAAGAAGCAAAAAAGAAACTGAAGATCTTACAACAGTACTGCTAAAAGAATGCTTTGACTTTAACTGTGGAAAAATCAAAGGTTGTAGTATTTCATAAATGCCCAAAGATGAAGCAACTTAAGTAAAGGTACTGGCATGAGAAAAAGTTGAAATACACGGAGGCCTATAATTCCGGACTATTCCACTATGCTTTTATATGCGAGAAATATAGTTTAAAATCAATGACAAGTTTATCAAACGATTTTATTTTATATCTAAGTTTTTAATTTATTACGACAGTATAATTTGTATCATTTTGTCCAGTTTAAACGGACCTAATGACGGTTCGTGGAGGAGGTTTTGACCATAATATCCTTCACGGCGCGGCCAGACTTCTAAATAAAGAGTGATCATACTCTCATTGAACTCCTAAAGGATATTATCGACAGACTCTTTTCGTGTACATATATCTCAAAAATAGTTTCAAGGCTTTTGCTTATATCGAAAGAAGACTGATTAGAGAAGTGTGGACTAAAAATGGTGCAAAATCTCCGCCTAATGGTAAGTTCAAATTATTACTATAAACTGGATTTTATTCCTCTATATAAAAATATTTCGCCAAGAAAAGTGCAATGTATTTCCGTAGCACATCGCGGGAGGCATAGAACCTCCATCGTCTGTCGTGACAGAAGAAGTTGAATATAAAATATAATTATTGCCAATTTCTTATTTATCTGATTCTAGGATAATTAGAAGAAGAATGTTATATAAGTGTAGTATTTTTAGTGCAAACATCTTAATATTACAATTACAACTTTTACAAGACGATCATTTTGAGAAAAAAAATTATTGAATACTACAAAAATTTGTGTTTAAGAGTTTTTTTTGGATGCAAAAATGAATATAAATTTTATTTCTCTATAAAAACATATTTCATCCAATTTGCTAGGTCAGTGGGGGAAAATTATTTGAATGCTGTGCTCATAAAATGTCATCTTGGGATAGTATTTATATTGTTGTAGTATAATTAATCGAAATGTTTGCGGATGCAGAATAACCAAAAAATATTTTCCAATGTATTAAATGAATTTTAATTTATAAAAATTGATTAACAAGATGACAATAAAATCGAAAGGAACTTCTACTTTTAAAGCCAGAGATTGAATTGCCAGAAGCCTAGAGCCATATGTGCACTAGTAGTATCTTGGACAATATTCCATCATAACCCAATACCTTCCAGCCACGGGTCTGTGATGGTAGTTACGACCGCAATATACGTTCTTTTGAAAGACTTTTTTCGGGTAAATAGATCTACAAATTATTTGTTTTTAGGATATTTTTAATTAACAGATTTTAAATATATTCTTTATATTTCAAATGTTCTCAATCCATCCACCTGCCGGAATGACTTTATGAAGTTCATCCCGGTTCTAAAATTCCTATTGGCCGCTGCTCAAAGAACAAGCCCATCCTTTACTTTCGAGGATTATTCTTTCTTCAGATTTTTTTAATTGTATTTTCAGTTGTATCTTTGCTATTCAAGAACCAATGCATTGAAGGAAGTGCCAGGGTGTGCTTTAAAGCAGGTTTTTGTAGCGGAGGTTATAGCCATAATATCCTTCACTTCACGGCCAGACTTTCAAGATAAAAACCGATCATACACTCACTGAAAAGTTAAATTACATTAATCTTTGTGAGTTTAATTTCGTTCGCTTTTTTGCGGGTAGGTATTATTCAAAATTATTTTTGTGCAGAGTTTTTTATATTGAGTTATTTTTTGTATACTACTTATAATTTTTCGTTTTAGGTGGTAAAAATACTACTACTTATCTGAGGGACTCTAGAACCCGTATGTAGTCCATCCGGGTTCTAAAATTCCTATTAACCGCTGCACAAAGAACAAGGA
>NW_027116476.1:298293-309188 GCF_000696795.3 Halyomorpha halys | reverse complement strand
CCCGTATGTAGTCCATCCGGGTTCTAAAATTCCTATTAACCGCTGCACAAAGAACAAGGACAACTTTTAGTTTCGGGGATTGTTCTTTGTCGATGCCGAATGTGCCTTTGAGCAACGGGTAGTTATGGTTAGTGGCTTGGTACAAAGGCAATGGAGGAAGACCGTTAACTCGGCCTCATATGGGACAAAGAGACTCTTCAGATTTTTGTGTGTTTAAAGTGTTTTTCAGCTTTAATTTGCCATTCTAGGACCAATGCCTTGAATAAAATACCTGCCTACGCCTTGAAGATAAGGGTTAGTGGAGGAGGTTTTGACCATAATATCCTTCACGGCGCAGCCAGACTTCTGAATAAAGAGTGGTCATACTCTCATTGAACTGCTAAAGGATATTTAGCTTTGTGAGTTTAATTTCGACAGACTCTTTTCGTGTGTATATATCTCAATAATATTTTTAAGGAGATTGCTTATATCTAAGTTATTTCTTGTTATACTACTTATGATTTTTTGTTTCAGGTGTTCACAATACGTACAGTTATCGCAATGTCTTTGGAACCCTGTACATCAGTGTTGCAGAATCTGTATGGAACCAGCTCTCAGGTTACAAACTCTGTGTTGGATGCGATGCCGGATGTGTCTTTGCGCATCGGCAAGTTACCAGTAGTGGTATGGTAAAAAGGGAATGGAGGAAGACTGATAAGAGAATTATTGACCAAATTCAATATAATTATGTATGCACATTTTAATCTATGTGTGTAGTGTTTATAAAAAGGTAATATGTATATATATATATTTGTTCACTCATTTTTTTTTCAGTTTTATATAAATGAACCAAAAAAAGTTCAAAAAGTTTATTTGAGATGATTCTTAATTCCTTGAATTTTTTTTTCATTTAACATCTTACAAATGTTAGATAAAATTACTACATATAATTAAAATAATTATAAAATAAAGTGATTATTATATTGACCACTGTGAATGTTCAATTTCAGTTGATTATTGAATTGTTGACTACATATTGTGCAAAATCTCCGCCTGATGGTAAGGTCAAATTAATACTACAAAACTGGATTTTATTCCTCTATATAAAAATATTTCGTCAAGAAACGCACGATTTTTCCGTAGCACACCGCGCGATGCCTTGGACATCCATCGTATGTCGTGCCAGAAGAAGAAGAATATAAACTATAAATATTGCCAATGTCTTATTTATCTGATTCGAGGATACTTAGAAGATTAATGTTATGTAAGCGTAGTATTTTTATTGACAACATCTTAATCATGCAATTACAACTTTTATTCCTATGTTTACTTTTTTTTACAATCTTTCGGAATATTCCGATTTTTATATTCATGAAAATATGGTATTTTGAGGATTATTTCATAATTTAAATTCAATATAATTATGTATGCCTTTTTTAATCTCACTCTTTTGCTTTTCTGTTAGTTATATCTGTCTCCTTTTGTTACAGGTTATTCAAGTAATTCTAAAACGGAGTAAGACACGTCCGATAGAATTTGAAAAACAAAGGATAGAATATCATTGACAAATAAAATTTTATATATATTGTATTTATTTTATTTTTCAACAAACTAGTGTATGTAGTGTATATAAAAAAATAATATGCATATAAATTTGTTCAATCATTTTTTTTTTTTCAGTTATAGATAAAACTGATTATAATGTAAACCGAACAAACTTCAAAAAGTTTATTAGAGGTGAAGAATTAAGAATTTCCTTGAATTATTTCTTTCATTTAATATCCTACAAATGTAGGATAAAATTACTACATATAATTAAAAAATAAAGTGATTATTAGATCAATATTAGTTATTATCAGGTCACTAATTATGATTATCAGATTATTAGATCTATATTGGTGATTATCAGATTATTAGATCACTATTAGTGATAATTAGACTATTAGATAAATAGTTATAATGTTTATGAACACAATAGAAAGTTTGAAATCAATTAATGTATTTAGTTAAATTTAATATATATTATGAAACTTCCAGACTTAAATGTACTCCCTCCTCTCCGTTTTTGCTTTTTAAAACATACAGCTCCTACTATCACCCCAAAAAGTAAATACTTTTCAAAAACAGGTCTTTAAACTTATTTTTTACAATATAAATTATTTTAAATTGAGTGTGAAGCATTAACAAATAACTCAAAAGTGTGCTTCGTCGAAACCTGGCATACCGATGATATATATCTTTACACTCCCACGACATGGTAACACGACTATATCCCATACCACACCACAAACATTTAAACCAGGAAGGGATAGTGGGGGTCCGTTAACCCTGGTCTACAATAAAATTAATTCGAAGGTTTCCAATACAGATGAGAAACATTATTGGATATTTATAAACATAAAACTAGATAGTACCTTGATAACAGTAGGCAACATTTATTTTTCTCCAGTATGAATAGAAACATGCCTTGAGGAGTTAAGTGGTTTTATTTCAATAATATATTCAGACTTCCCAACAACTTGTTTGAACTTTAACAGCCATGTAGGTAATTTAAATAATCTAGAGGAGGAACTTTTGTAGTGCACAAATCTTTATTCTGATAAGATGACTCTCCATTCAAGCATTAACAAGCGAGGGACACTACTGGTGAACACCATGGAATCTTAAGGTCTGATTCTATGCAATGGTCGCTCTCTTTCGGATAAATTGGGGAAATATACCTCCATATCGAGTCTGAAGAGAGATACTATAGAACTTGTCTGGATACATAACTCTCTAGATATATTTGGAAATATGAGATTAATGGTTGTCTGACTCTACTGACCACTTCGCATGCATTATTTCTTCACACTTGCTCTCTATATATCTCATGAATTAACAGACAAGATTCCAAATAATTTTAAAATTTCTATAAAATGGGAAGAATCTACAGTAAATGGTTTTAAATAGTTGTTATCGAACTCTAATCGAATATACTTCAACTCTAATGAGACAAATCTATAATATGAGGACTTCATTACTTGTATGCAGGAAAGTATGACAACAGCTGGGCTAATATTTCATGTAAAAATACCGAAGAACGCCCAATATAATGGTAGCAACCATAGTTTGATCAAGACTGAATGAAGTTTAAAGAGAGAGCTAGGACAAAAATATGATCAGATTCAACTTTTATAATGATAAAACACAGGAACGTAATCATTCCAGAAATTTCTACAGAAAATTAATAGGGCACCCAAAAATTGGATTTCGATTACACACACTAAATAATCTCAGGGAAGTTTGAAACAGCAGTCATAAAAGCCAATTAAACGAATTAGGAATAGAAAAATGAAGAAAAATTTATATATCACACTATGGCCAAAAAACCGATTTTATTCAGTCGCTCAACCATATTTTGAGAGTGACATAACACTAGAGAAGCTACACTATAGTATCCAACAATCTAAGAATCAAAAATCGACAATATTATATACGAAATCCTAATAAATATCACCTCGGAGGGGGTGTTTTATCTTCTCAACCTATTTAATATGGTGATGGATTATGATAAATTCCCGCGAGTGGTCTAAATCAAAACTTCATTTACTGTTTAAAAAAGGAGACAGGAAAAATACAGGTAATTACAGATCAATATTCCTCTTAAATACAATGCTGAAGTTATTTACCAATATTCTGGTAAGGAGGATTATACAATGAGCTGAATCTGAAAGCCTCATACCTCAACAACAAAAGGGGTATAGAAATCGTAGGGGATACACAGACCACATTTTCACATTAATGTTACTGCATGGTATTAAATTTAGGTAGGAAGGCAGATACGTAATTGCTAAAATTCATAAACTTCAGGAGTGCCTTTGACTCCATCAACCACAACCTGCTATGGGAAGAACTCTTTTCACTCGGACTTGGTGATGAACTCATAAGGATAATGGAGATGCTGTACGACAATACTACAACTCATAGGTCCACTCTCGGAAAACCTAGATATAACATCAGGCCTGTTACAAGGAGAACGTCTTGGCCCAACACTTTTCATTCTTTTCATATCTAATATAATCCAATTTTTCCATGATAACGGAGCCAAAGCGGTAAGCATTGTCTTCCAGGATTGTAAGTGGAAGCATTATAGTGGAAAATATTATATTGAAGTATTTATAAAATTTAAAAGTAAATTAATAAATTCATAGTACAATAATGTTTTTAGACTTTATTTTATGTTATTAGATTGGCAAGAAGCTTCAAATGACCTTTGATCTGTTTGATAGTTTATGAAAATCAGATTTTGTAAAGAAATCTTGTTTCTGCTGTGAATAAGTATAAACCCAATATTTGTTTTTTTATTGTCAGATGTACTGGTGGATTAATACCACTTCAGTTTGCTTCCCACTGTTGAAGAGAGATTATATTGCTCGTTTTTTATACTGTATGGCTTTGTATGAATTATTTTATTTATTTATTTTTAAATAACGTCACGTGGAACTCATCAATATTTTGAGTTTTTGACTTCTGTAGGTAGTAGACTTCCCTAGCCATGATTCCCCACAAATATTCAATTTGATTGAGATCCGGACTAAGAGCTGGCCAATCCAAAACATTGCTCCCGAAATCCTGAAATCATCGTTTTGTAGAGTCTGCTGTATGAATCTGCGCGTTATCCTGCCGCAAATGATTTCTTTTGTTTCCAAGACTGTAATAATCGGAAAAAAGACTCATCTAAAATATTTTGATAACTAACAGCATTCATTTTGTCTGTCGTCGCTGCAAATAATGTTTTTTTAGGCTGTGGTATTCTCATAACCTTACAATATTTTGTAAACAATCGATTCAGTAGTCCACTTCCTCACATTCTAAATTGTATCGTCTCACAATTTCTGCAGAAGATGCTTCTGTTTTTGAGAATTCTTTTTAAAATGTCGGTTTCACATGAATGGAAAAAAATTGGAAGTCTTCCATCTCTTTTCTTTTTCCCATAAATGTCTGGGATGCAATTTAAAAAGTTTTTGACAACACCCTTGAAGGGATTTCACGAGCCACCTTTTCTTAGGCCCTTTATCCTTTCCTACTCAATTCCAACGAGTTGAGTTCCGCGCGGCATTATTTAAAAAAAAAAATAATTCACACAAATGCAGTATAAAAAACGAACAATATAACTCTTTTCAATGGTAGAAAATAAAACTGAGTTAGTATTAATCCATCAAAACACTTGACAATAGAAAATCAAACATTGAGTTTATACTTATTCACAGCATAAACAAGATTTCTTTACAAAATCTGATGTTCATGAACTATCAAACAAATCTAAGGCCATTTGAAGCTTCCTGCCAATCTGATAACATAAAATAAAGTCTAAAAATATTATTGTGCCATGAATTTACTTTTAAATTTCATAAATACTTCAATTTTATACGTTGAGTCTATATTTTTTCACAGGACTGTACATTATTATAGCCACTTAACGTCTTGCCTATACTCTACGTTAATATTACTCTCCTTGGTTGCAATAGCACTCGGGAAAGCAGTGATGTAGATGAGATATACCGGGCCGGTGAACAAACAGAAGAGGAAGAAGACAGGCCATCAGGCTAATGACTAGGCTGGCAGCGAGTCACACTGGAAGCCATCGCTCTTTCACTTTTTTATCCCTTGGAGGCCTGTTAAATAGTCAGGAGCCATTCCCCGCTCTGTAATGAGTCTCGTCTCTCCCGCACGGCTTTTTCCACCTCCGGATTTTTCCATTCTGCCATAATGCGGTTAGTGAGATCAGGAGAGGTATTTCTTAAAGACCCCTCGCCATGCTCGGAATATAATAGAGCTTTTTCATACCCTTCAACAAGAGTTCAGAGGCATTCTTAATATGGAAGTATTATAATCTTTCAAAATTTGGTAATGCTCATCATTTTAGCGTATATTGTTATATATATTTATATATCAATAATTGATCGTATAATTTCAAATTATGAAGAAGATGATCAGGGTTGCAGTAAAAAAAATAACAATAATACTTAAGAACTATTTATCAAAATATTTATAAACTAAAATAATTATAATAGAAATAGTCCTTAACTATTTTGTTCTATTTTGACCGTAACCCTGACTTCTTTGTAATTTTAACGTATAATGATTCATCATATCAATCGAATTATTAATTATTACTGTACTTGTATTTCTATAATAATAACTTTAAGAAATGTATAAATGATTCGATCTCAAATAAAATACAAATATTATAATGCAAAAAAAATTTTATGTTAATGGAATATCCATGTACCACAGGTTTAGTCAGAATAGTAATAATTACGCGAAGAATTATTTTTTATGGCAAAACCGAATTGATAAATTACAATAAAATTTATAAAATAATAAATTCTCCCTCGCTATGCTCGAAATATAATCGCACTTTTACATACAAAACATTGTCACATTATCCTAAACTTTAAACCAATAGGAAAGACTAAAATAAAACAAAGCTTCAATGTAATATACTAGATGAAATTTCCTGGGAAGGGAGCTGCGGGAAATTATATTTTGGAACCTTGGAACAGTATATCAAAAGAAGGACAGTACACCCAAACACACAGATTGAAATTTGACACATCCAAAATCACTGATAGGAAAAAAAACAACTTCAAGCCCATCTATCAGAAATGATCACTATAGATAAAGATAAGGATCGGTCTATCAAAAAAAAATAAGACATATAAAATTGAAATCCGTGTTACTCCAACCTTATAAACACATAAATAAATAGATAAAATATAAAACAGAAATAATATTAGTAATTAGTGGAAGAAAATCTTTGTTCTGAAAAACTTCTTTTTCATTGTAGAGCATGATTATGAAAATAATAAGGTTGCAAAAAGTAGCCTCAAAACAGTTTCCTTATTGACGGATCCTCATGAACCTCACAAATACCTATGATTAACAGTCAGGAAACAAAGTTATCTATATGCATGTGTGTGCGTATTTTTTAAATATTTTTTTCGAGGCCCGTACTTATCAGTTAGTGGGGTTTTAACCCACAAAGACGACTTTTCTACATCTGTTCATTTTTCTCCATGGGCCTTATTTCGTGGAGGGAAATGGCTGAGTGCCGCCTCATGGTTATCTTTGTATGTTTCTCATGTTGTCCATGCTAGTCACTCCGTCTAGCCCTCTGAAACTCTTAAGGCCAACTGTAGTGAATTTCTGAACATTACCCAATGATGGTCTGAGCGCAGTATATGGCTCACCAAGTTTTCTAGTATGATGTTTACTCCACCGATTAACTAAAAAAACATCTGTTCGGCTGTTTCTCCGTGTCCGGTCAATAGTTGGGTTAGATACTTCTTCACAATTATAGTGTCATTCTTTGGAGGCTTAAAGTGATCTTTCCTCCTGGGTCTATGCGTAATTCCTGCCAATATTCTTCTTGTGGTTCCTTACATTAAAATGCCGGTCTTTAAGAGCGATCTACGTTATGGTGTTATATTATCTACGTTAATCTACGTTATATTATAGCTTGGTCAACATGGGGTTGTACAGTTTTCTTTATCTTCCCCTTGCCGTCCGCCAAAGAAGGTGTGGTAACTGTCTCCTCGCATTTAAGGATAGCAATATTCTTTCTTGGTGGAATTAGCTACATTAATTTGGTGTCGCCATCTGCAGTTTCGATAAGTAGGGCAATTGTTTCTAATTATTAAAAGTAAAGTTGGATTTGACAGGTATAACTCTTTGTCTCACCAAGAACGTTTTGCTTTGTACGAATAAAAGAGAGAAGTTATTTTATATATATCTACCAAGATTCTGCATTACCTCTAAAGAGCATAATACTATTAGTGTCACGGCAGCCGCCTGAACTACAAAGAAACTTATTCACTGGTCCTGTCTCTAGAAAACCGTCATGCTCAACTCTGCTCACGAATTGTTCTTCGTTCGGAGTCAACTGTTTACGATAACTCATAATTTCGTAAAGCCTAGTCCATAAATGCATGGTGTTATAGCAAGTAACGTAACTTTGAGATGTAAGTTTACCAAAAGTCCGGTTCCCAGAAAAAATATTGTCATCTAGTTGAATAAGATGTAAGGAGGAATCATAACTTGGACTGATCTCTTTAACCTATGGTTCAGGGACAAAACCCAGATCGCCTTCAACCACCAAAAACTCCTAATACAATGGGTCATTGTGAGTATGAGTATATGAATATCCAAGATCATGTCCGATACGGATCTTCGCTGCATCAAGACCTCCATTTCTCTGCTCAAGGGTCTACTACCAAAATCTCTTTTCCTGAAATTTCTGTCCATTTGCTTTAACCTTGTTTGTCTATCTTTTATACCATTCATGGCTCGACTCCCTTTCTTTGTCCTTCCATATATACAAACAATAATTCCTTAACTATTCACCTTCCATTTTTTCGATATGCAGCTCAGATTTATGTCTCAGCCTAAGCTGGGCCCATTATTCTCATTAAAATTTTTCTCTCAAATATCATTAACCTATCAACGGGATAAGGGCTTAAATAACAAGTGAGTACTGGTCTAAATAATCCTCTATTCAGAAAAAAATGTGTTTCTTGATAGAAAATTGCTTCTTAGTTTTTTTGCTAGATCAAAAAAGCATATATTTGTTGCTACAATTCGCCTCCGGACCTCCGGATGTATGTACGTTTTTCGTTTACACACTTTGGTCTGTGGATCTGATTACTATGCAATGTCTTATATTTAATTATTGTCCTGATAAAGAACGCCTACTGGTTTCCAGTAAAATGTTCGATCCCTAATAAAATTCCAAGAATCAAAGGAGATAATTAATATCCGCCCGCCTACACATTGCCGTGAGTCTCTCAGTAATTCGAAAACAACATAATTCTCTCTCCTCTCGTACACTATGAAAACATTATTATGTTTGGTAAACAAATGTTCTGGTTGTGATTAAAATATAATTTTTTAAATAGATTTTCGGTTTTTAATAAATCTTTTTAAATAACACATAATCTTTATGGACACTTTGTGTATATGTTCAGAAATCCCTTCTTTGTTAAAAACAAAACAAAAACGAATGAACAAAATAAAATACCTATATTCAGTTTTAAATTTTTACCAAATATACATCTATAATTTAAAAATTCGGGTTTGGCAGACATTTATGTCAAGGTTATAGAAATTTAAGTGTCGATTCAATAAAAATTAATAATCCATAGGTATGTAAAATATAACAACTCCCAAGTTAATATGGTAGCCCACAAATACTATTGTAGAGATGAGTCAACGCTTCATACGAAAACGGAGTATTGAAACATAAAGGCGATATTTTTGAACTATAACTTCTTAACTGATGTCATTAGAGCATTGAACTCAAACACTAACCCAATGTTACAATGACTTTGCAGTTTCAATCAACTTTAACTTGAAATATATTTAACATTTACGCTAAATTAAAAAAAAAATTAAGCTACCATAGATGAGGAAACCCGTACCACATCAAACTGCACCATGGAAGCAAAACCCTCACTTTTAAGGTTAGCGAACTCATGGCAATGAACATTGCAAACAACGAACATTTTATCATTGAAAAGCTATTTTAATAATGTATATGTATATATAGTTGACCGTAAAAATTTAATCAAAGGGCTGCGGTCAAAAAAAGAACAAATAGTTTAAAACTATTTTAATGTAACCTCTTTGATTTTTTTTTTACCGCAAACCTGACTATCTTAAATATCAATAATGGTTTGTACCAAATCCTCCTGCATTGTCCAACCTTTAAAGAAAATAGATGATATATCTTAAAGCCATCCCTAACTGTATCTTGCAATCTACAAAACATTCAAAATATATTTAACATTGACAATGAAGTTAAATTGAATATATTCTATGTTTACATTGAAAATAGTATGTAATAGGTTTGACTCAGTAAGTGTTTTCGAAGCCCAATTAATATTTGTAAATGTATTATGTTTTGGTTTATTTAAAATAATTCTGATTATTATTAAGTTTAATGTGATGGGCATATTACGTTAATAGTTTTGTATTATACAGTCGATTTTAACTTTTTTTTATTGTTTTCGTAGCTTAGCTCTAGAGTCGGTTTTTGCTATAAAACCGTACCTTGTGCAATGATATTTGTACAAGAATTTGTCATTCACAAATAAATATACATTCTATTGTTTCGTAGTGTATAATCAATGTATTAATATTTTATTTATTTATTCCTATTGTATAATCAATATATTAGAAAGCAGTTTTCCCATTCCCTGAATTAATGGGTTTCAAGGTAGGATCTGTTTTTATAATATTTATTTTCTGTTTTTATAACATTCCATGATCCATGACCTATAAGTACTCTTTAGTGCAGTGGTTCCCAAATCTTATTCTTTATGGCACTCTTTTTGAACTAAAAAAACATTTTTTGGCAACCTTGTTGAGCAAGGCAAATATAAAAATGCCAACAATTATCCTTAGAGTGGAGAATTAAGTAGTAGAATGATAAAGTGTAAAAAAAAATGCTGGAAGTTACTGTACATTTTGTATTTTAATTTTGTTTTCTTTTAGTTTTATAATATTTTAAGAAAGTAAAAATGAATCCCTTAAATATTAATGTTACCAACAATTATGAAATAGAGTTTAATTTGAAATATATTGTACCATAGGAAACAGATATTGCAGCTTATTAATTTTAAATTCACCTATACGAATTGCTATGTACTAGTAGCAGATTTACTTGGGATGCCAGGGTAACCGCTGTAGGGGGTTATCCAAAAATAAATTAATTAATTGATTATGAATTGAGTCCTGAAAAACTATTATTATAATTGGAATCCTCTCCAAAGGCTTGTATGTGTTTACCAGTTAATCCGTTATTGCATATCATTACTTAATAAAATATTAATACCAGGATACATTAGGGAATGGTAGAAATTATACATAGATACATA
>NW_027116476.1:297629-298098 GCF_000696795.3 Halyomorpha halys | reverse complement strand
ACATCTTACAAATGTTAGATAAAATTACTACATATAATTAAAATAATTATAAAATAAAGTGATTATTATATTGACCACTGTGAATGTTCAATTTCTGTTGATTATAGAATTGTTGGCTACATATTGTGCAAAATCTCCGCCTGATGGTAAGTTCAAATGAATACTACAAAACTGGATTTTATTCCTCTATATAAAAATATTTCATCAAGAAACGCGCGATTTTTCCGTAGCACATCGCGGGAGGCATTGGACCTCCATCGTCTGTCGTGCCAGAAGAAGAAGAATATAAAATATGAATATTGCCAATGTCTTATTTAGCAGAATATAGGTAACAGTATGACCGGATGTTAATCAAATATATTTCACCAAAATGTACCAGACATATACCTAATATAAATGTATAGACAAAGATACATATACATAGACGTAGTATACATAGGATACATATACATAGACGTAGTATACATAG
>NW_027116476.1:296302-296970 GCF_000696795.3 Halyomorpha halys | reverse complement strand
CGGATGTGCCTTTGAGCACTGGCGAGTTACCGGTAGTGGCTTGGTACAAAGGCAATGAAGGAAGACTGATAACTCGGCCTCATGCGGGAAAGAGAGACTTTTCAGATTTTTTAAAGTGTTTTCAGCTTTAATTTACCATTCTAGGACCAATGCCTTGAAGAAAATACCTGCCTACGCCTTGAAGATAAGGGTTTGTGGAGGAGGTTTTGACCATAATATCCTTCACGACGCAGCCAGACTTCAGAATAAAGAGTGGTCATACTCTCATTGAACTGCTAAAGGATATTTACCTTTGTGAGTTTAATTTCGACAGACTCTTTTCGTGTGTATATATCTCAATAATATTTATAAGGAGATTGCTTATATCTAAGTAATAACTTGTTATACTACTTATGATTTTTCGTTTCAGGTGTTCACAATACGTACAGTTTTCGGAATGTCTTTGGAACCCTGTACATCAGTCTTGCAGGATGTATATGGACCCAGCTCTCAGGTTACAAACTCTGTGTTGGGTGCGATGCCGGATGTGCCTTTGCGCATCGGCAAGTTACCAGTAGGGTATGGTAAAAAGGCAATGGAGGAAGACTGATAAGAGAATTATTGACCAAATTCAATATAATTATGTATGCACATTTTAATCTATGTGTGTAGTGTTTATAAAAAGGTAA
>NW_027116476.1:286010-295844 GCF_000696795.3 Halyomorpha halys | reverse complement strand
TTGAACTGCTAAAGGATATTTATCTTTGTTAGTTTAAATTCGACAGACATATGTTTAAGCAGAATCGCTTATATTTAAGTTATTTCTAGTTATACTACTTATGATTTTTCGTTTCACGTGTTCACAATACATCCAGTTATCGGAATATCTTTGGAACCCTGTCTTGCAGGATGGAACTGGAACCATTTGAGCTCTCAGGTCACAAACTACGTGTTGTTTGGAACGAAACAACCGGGTTGAATGCTTATTACTGCTCTTGTGAAAATGCTTTCTACCAAGAAGGAATACATATCGAAAGAAAAGAATTCTTCCCCTGTGAGAAAAATTGGTAAGAGCATTCCCTTTAATTTTCAATAATTATGTTCTGAATGTAATTGTCAATTGTTATTTAATTTTATTATATTTTTTAGCGATCGAGAGACTGAAATGTACTTGCTATTCAGGCATCTGATTCAGAACTACCAGAAGCCTACAGACACATGTGCCTTAAAAGTTTCTTGGATGTTATCTCATCATAGGCCGAATACTTTTCCAGCCAGGGATCTGCGATGGTGGTTACGACCACAATACTCTCCGGATAAAAACCGATCATACACTTATTGAACTGCTGAAGAACATTTTTCTTTGTGAGTTTAATTTCGACAGACTCTTTTCGGATAGATACAACTCAAAATTATTTTTGATCAGTTTTTTATATTAAGTTATTTCTTGTTATACTACTTATAATTTTTCGTTTCAGGTGGTCTAAATACAACTACTGAGGGACTCTAGAACCCGTATGTAGTCCATCCGGGTTCTAAAATTCCTAATAACCACTGCACAAAGAACAAGGACAACTTTTAGTTTCGTGGATCATTCTTTGGCGATGCCGGATGTGCCTTTGAGCACCGGCGAGTTACCGGTAGTGGTATGGTAAAAAGGCAATAAAGGAAGACTGATAAGAGAATTATTGACTAAATATGGTGCAACATCTCCGCCTGATGGTAAGTTCAAATTAATACTACAAAATAATCAAATTAATACTGGATTTTATTCCTTTTTTATATAAATATTGGCAATGTCTTATTTCTCTGAATTGAGGGTACTTGGAAGAGGAAGAATATACAAATGTAGAATTTTGAGTGGAAAAATCTTATCATGCAATTTACAACATTTATTCCCATGTTTACTTTTTGCACAATGTTAACGCCAGTATATATAATTACCTTGTAAATAATAATATTTAGTTAGTTTAGTGTTTAATTTAATAACAATTATTTTTATTTATATTAATTTAATTAGATTTAGTTATTTGAAAAGAAAAAAAGTAATTATATTTGTGAGTTATAGTATGAGTAATAGAGACAGTTGCTTGGGGCTGATAATTGTTGTTAAGGCGTCACTTAGCAACGGAGCGACCATCTTAGTTTTTTATAGCAGTTCCGGATACTTAGTGGCCATGGTAGCGTCTAAGCAGCCCTGTCTGCCCTTATAATTTAATAGTTTGTACATTGTTAGTGAGTTAACCGTTATTAAAGTTCGAAACCAGACCTTTTCTGTGTTTCGACTTTAATATGAGTTCCGGATAATTACTGGCTATGAACGTGTGCAACCAGCCCTGTCTACGTTCATTTTGTCGACTCGCCTAATACATTAATACGACTTTTGGATCTTTGGACTATCGATGAGCCACTAAATCAACTTTGGACCATGACAGCGGTGTATTTAGCTACAAGAGCTGCGACCTAAACATCACAGCAGGACTCTTCCTCGGACCTATCGGAGTGGAGCAGCTTGTGTCAACTAGTATTTGTTCTATATATATTTATTTGTTTATTTGTAAATTAGTTTATTGTCATCTTCATAATTTATATAACTATTTTATTTTCATCTGAGAGGTCTTTTTATTTTTACTTCTATTCATCATTAGTCATCTTTTGTTTATTTTAGATTCAGTTTTTAAAATGTTTAAATTGACCAAATAAATATTTTAATCCGAACCAGTTTGTCGTATGTTGATTTTAAAGCTTTCCAACAAAAAGTCATAGTCGATTTGAAGTGCCTTTAACACACTATCCTTTGGAATATTTCTCCGTTTCTTTTTTTTTTTAGGCTGTACCTACTATAGTGTGGAATTTTTACTCACTAAGACATCTTTTCTACACCTGTTCATTCTTCTCCATGGGACCACTGTTAGTCATTACTTCGTGGAGGGAAATGGCAGAGTGCCGCCTCATGGTTATCTTTGCATAGTTCTCATGTTTTTCATGCTAGCCAGCCGTCTCAAACTCTTAAAGTCAATTATGGCGAATTTCTTGACCAGTGCCTAATGATGGTTTGAACGCAGCTAATGGCTCACCAAGTTTTCTGGTGGGATGTGTTCTCCACTGATTAGTTATAAAACACATATGTACTTCATAAATATATATCATTATTAGTCAGGAAAAAAATTATCTACATGCATATACGTGCGTGTGTTTGAGTTTTGTGGATGTGCAAGTGTATGAGTATGAATTAACAATATCTTCACCGATACGATTCTTCCGCATCAAGACATAGGCAGAGTCCATTTCCTTCTGTCACGCTTAAGGGTCTACCAATGTTACGTTTACAGAAATAATTGTGCATTTGTATCAACCTTGTATGCCTATCTTATATCAATCATAGCTCACTCCCTTTCTCTTCCTTTCATATAACTAAACAATAATTTCTTAAGAGACATGCACAGCCCACCGCAGTTTTAAAAGTATCTATCGTACCACATTCGGTTTCCGTTATATAGGTAAAACTCAGATTTATGCCTCAGCCCAAACTGGTATTACTTTTCTATAGGTTCTATCATTCTCTCAAATATGATTAACCTAACAACATTCATAACCAATAAGGGTCGTGTCTGTGAGGCTGAAGGTAGTACTGGTCTAATTATAGTTTTATTCAGATAAAAATAGTGTTTCTCGATAAAAAAAAAAATACTTGTTTGTGTTTTTGCACGACAAATAGAGCATTTATTTGTTGCTGCAATTCGCCTCTAGACCTTTGAATGCGTGAATACACTCAGGTTTTCAATACAGATGTTCGTTTACCGTTTAAATAATTCGGTTAGTGGATTTGATTATGATGGGATCCATTGTGTTTCATGCAATGCCTGTTAATTCAATGTCTGACAAAGAAAGCCTATTCGATTCAGTATAAAGTTCAATCGCTAATAAAATTCCAGAAATCGAATGTGTTTAAAATTAATGTCTCTCAGTAATTTGAAAACAAAATAATTTTCCTTTTGTGCAGTATGAAAACATTGGTATGTTTGGTAAACGAATGCTCTGACAATTAATAAATAAATAATTTTCCTTAGAGATTTTTAGTTTTTAATAAATCTGATTTTTAAAATAGCACATAATCATAATGAACAACTTGTTGCGTCATCACTTTTATTTCACAAACTCAGAAAATCATATAATGAGTGTCAAAATAAACATGGAAAACCATCTGAAAATAATGAATGAGCAGAATAAAATACGGAGATACGGGAGGAATTTGATGGTTTGGTAGAGCCCCAGAGCTCAATTCCATATGTCCAAATTGGTCTGATTATCGTAGTTTATACTAATTTTTTGTAGTGAATGGGAAGTTTAGAGCGTTTGTCAAGTAAGTGTTGCAGCAATCGGAATCTACGAGCAGTTTCTTAGCGTTTCAGTCTTGTGTGTGGATTCCAAGTAAGTATCTTGTCAAGATGGAGTCCTAAGTATCGAATCTTTTCAACAGGCGTTAGTGGAGTATTTAAAAATGATACTGTAGGACAGGAGTGTAGAGGTTTACGACGGAGAGTCAAAGTGATCTGATAGGATTTGTCAGGATTTATTTTGATTCTCTAGTTTTGACACCATTCTTCAATAGATGTTATGTGTGTCTTGAAATAAAAAAAAGATCTATAGATAGGAAACTTATGATGAAAGGTTTAAGACGAGCAGGCACAGCTAGGAATTTTCAAATATAATAAAGATTTTAAGATAAGATTAAATTTTTATTCAGGGCGATCAACATCTAGGTTATTACATCCTTTTAAGATTTTATGAGAGAAGGAATGTAACTTTTGTCTTGTAGTAATATAATTAATATAACTACGTAACTCGTGAAAAATAATTGATAGAACTTTAATATTTGAGTATAATAGTATGTTATATTAACTAAAAGGTGTAGATTCCGCAAATAAATGCCACATGCAAATTTGATCCTGGAATATTACAATTATCATCAGAAGGTTTTTTTTTTTTCCAAATTCAGAGACATTATAAAATATTATAATTATTTATTTATTAATAATTTATTAATCGTGATCAATTAAATTATTTAAAACAAATCTATTAAAATATAATCATAACTTTTTGTATAAGGAAAATTTTCAACTTAGCGTGAACTCATTCTAACAAGATCAACATATGAAAAATAATAATGATAATAATAAACATAAATGAAATATAATATACACGGGATATTGCCCTCCCCCTCCCCCCCAAAAAAAACAAAGAATTACTTTTTCTCTTTCTAATTCCACGTTGTTGACAGTACCATTTACGTTGTTTATCCTGCCCAAGCGATCCATGGTCCTGCCAGTTTTACCTTCCGATTGGTGGAAATCCTGTTGAAAGGGTTGGAAGAAAATAATGGCAGGATAAACATCTAAATATCATCGAGCGTATTGGTGTTTGTCTATAAGTTACCCCCCCCCCCCACTCCCCGTCACCACACCCTAGCAGAGTGGCCTGCGGAAACTGCCACCAGTTGGGGATGTTATTTATGTGGCACTGGCCGGAACTGACACTTCCCTGTCGATACAAGGGCGGGTTAATCTTGAAAGGGTAAACAGCAGGCGACTAATCCTAGCAACCAACATATCAATTTCATAATCCGGAAAGCTATTTTTATATATTTTAAGTCTAGAGCTTCCATCAGCTTTGAGGAAATTACTTTCTGGGAATACAACAACACCCTCGAGGCCTTTTTACACCCCATCTTAAAACTTGGTGTATTTAAATGATGCTTTTCCACTTAATCTGGGATGATGAAAGTAGCTATTGTTAAAATATTTATTGCTGCTGTATTATGTAGCACTGGGGCGATAATTGGTCCGCGTGCTCTAATTAAAGATACACAAAACTCCAATTTCAATCTTCACGTTCCAATATCACACGGTATTCTTAATAAACGAGAAAGGTCTTATAAAAATCATATAATATTAACAAATTTTACTGTTAGTGGAAAAAAGAAATAGTAAAAATCCTATGTCTTAATAAAAACTACCCTTTGATCTCAAACAAAATTTCCTAATAGAAAATAAGATTCAAAGTTAAATGACACAATTCCAGTAGCAAGAAAAAGTGACTCTGAGTCTAATGCAACCCCACACAATTATGGTGAGTACAACAATTTTCATCGTGATTAATTGATCATGAAAAATTTATGATAATATTTTAATGGTCTTATCCCTAATAAAATTTTTTTATTAAACAATTCGTGTCTATGCGGTTTTATTCCTTGTGGAGTTTTCAATTTTTAAATAGTTATAACGTGTGATCTTGTACAACGAAAACATGATAACTGATAAAATTGTAACTATGGCATTGTTAAAAGTTTTGTTAATTACAATGTTTTACCTCATACCATGAGTCCACATAATATAATATGATGCCGGGATTGTTGCTTACGAAATTCAAATTTCCTATAGATTCCGTAAACAATTTATGAATCAGCCTTTAAAAAGCCGGTAGTGCCAAAATTTCGATTCATATGAAATGTTAAAACTGAATTCCGCTATCTCTCATGAATATTTCAATTTAGATATCTTTTGATTGAGATAAGTCCATTTAAATTTTATACCAATCACGATAAAGACCGAAATTTTTAATTTCTATAAAGAACTAGAACCTAAAGAAATACAAAAATCAATATCCCATGCGACCACTTTTGACGTCAGATGTACGTATTTGAATCAGAGTATTTGAACTAAGACAAATACTTGAAAAGAATAAAGACGAAAAGGTTGTTATACATGACATCGAAGTTTCAGCTTTAAATTTTAGGCTTATAGGAGTCAAAAAATGTATCTACATTCGAGAGATATCAATTGAAAAACCTATTTGAATCGACAGTTCGATTTTTTTTAATTCAGATGAAATTATATCTTCCTGATTTTAATTGTTCCTTCAAATAGACTTATTTGTTAAGGTTTTTAAAGATATTTTGAAGATCAATTCCAACAGAAAAAATATAATTAAAATAAAGCTGTCTTAGTTTGTAACACTTAATATTTGGATGTTGAGGATATTTAACAGCATTGTTGAATCTTAAAATAAAGAGTACAAAAAATATACTTTTTCATATTTTGTTACACCAAACTTATAAATCTTAGTACAAGACCCCAAGAGAAGAAAAATACAGTTATTTCATCCCAATTTTTGATTAAATAAATGAAATCTATCTATAATTACTAGTCAAAATTGATGAGTCTGCCAACTAAAGGTAGGGGGAATAAAAAATAGCGGTTTTAAAAAAAATTAATTTTTCATTCGAAGCTTTATATCTTTTAAACTAGTAACAACACTAGAAAACCTAAGAGGATATTATTGAAAGTAGAGTAACTTCCCAAAAATACAAACCCTAAAAGAGCTATTTATGCTCAGTAGTTCCTGAGATAAAACTTTTTTTAAAAAGTAGTGAGTGAATTTATTTTGAGAAATCAAACACTCAAATTAAAGCTAATTTAATGTACTACGCAGTAGTTTTTGATGTTTAACTTCGTAGAAGTAGTAGTTTTCATGACATTCGTAGTAAGTTAGCTGTATTTTGAGTGCTGGTAGACATATGTATGTTTTGTGGTTCCTGAGATATGTTTTTTCATAAATCAAAAGTTATGTCTAAGCAAATAGAAATCAACGTTTTTAAAATTTATTTTGTCGAATGTGATGAAAAATACCACTCCTACGAAGTTAAACCATATAAACTACATTATATTACATTACATTAGCTTCAATTGGAGTGCTAATTGGCATCTATACGTCAAGTTGTTTTTGAGATATTGATTTCTCAAAATATATTCACACACTACTGATTTTTGAGGGCATTTTTGTGAAATGTTTTTTAAAATGCTATATCTCGGGAACTGTTCAGCGTAAGTAGGACTATTAGGACCCGTATCTTAGCATATTTACTCAACTTTAACTAGTGTTGTTAGTAGTTTTAAAGATTTAGAGCTCCGAATGAAAATTAATTTTTTTTTTTAATACTTGGCAGATTCATTTATTTAGACTAGTAACTGTCTACTCTTGTACTATCTGGACTAAACTGAAGAGGCAACCATTTTGTTCTTAAGTTCATTGATCTCATTCTTTTGTATCAATATTAGGATAAATATAATATATTCATCTGATAATATTTAAAATTAGGTTGCACTTCAAGTATAAAATGATCTTTATTAATCCTTCTTTAGAGCTTCTAAACACTATTATGTCATATTAAAGAGTATTAAAACAATTTTAAATTATGAATCCGTAAAGGAATGATTTGAGAAATGAGAATTGGAATGTCCCGCATGCACGGCCTCGCCTGCCTGCACCGCAGGATACCTGAGAGTGCAAAATATCCCGAGAATTTAAAGGTTTCATTCCTAGAATATAATGAAAATTCTCTCCGTAATTATTGCCTAAAACAAAATTAGATAAACCCCTCCTCCCCCCCCCCACATTGGGAAGTCGTATTCCCTTGGAATAAAAAAAAAATCTACTTTAAAAACTGGAAAGTCCAACATTGTTTAATATATTTATTCCCGTAAGATATTAACCATTTTCCTGCGCCAAGGAAACTTATATGTGAGTAAGAAATATTTTTTTATGTATGAATAAAAAAAAAGGATGGAAGTTCTATATTACGTCTGAGCAACTTCAGTTTCTTTATATACATTTATTCATCCTGCCTACGCACGATTTTGAATATTACTATATATTCTAAAAAAATTTCAAAATTTATTTTTAACTCATGTGTCACTAGCCCTAATTTTTGTTATATGGAATTAGTTTATCGGTGTCAGATATTTTAACCAATAGGACTAAAATGTTATAACGATATGGTGATGTCAATAATCACTTGAAATAAAAATATTTTTTTAAACTGAAAAAAAAAAAACTGTTTTAGGCGAATATTATTTTAAAACAGCAAACAATGAAAGATATAGAAAAAAACTGGTAAGTAAAAAATTATTAGGACTTACATTCTATTGGGAATATATAAAAATGATTTTTAAAATTAAATGAGAAATGTCCACAAATTAATAATAAGGGAAGAAACAATATATACAATTACTGATTTTTTAAATTTTCATACATTATTGTAATGATATTTTTAATTATTTTATGTAAATGTGTAAAAACATATTTATTGAGGTGTTATATCAACTTTGTTATTTATAACTGTATGTTAATTGTTAAAAGTTATTAGTAAATATTTCTATTTGTAGAACTGGATAATGGGCAAAAGAGCCCGAGACGTAGTTCATATGTAAAAAAGGAATAAACAAGTGAAAAAGGGTGAAAATTAATTTCCTGAAAATGAATATAATAAATATATAATGGAAATTTTTGTTTGAGACAGATTTGTTTAGTAGTTATAAAAAAACATCCA
This sequence comes from Halyomorpha halys, assembly GCF_000696795.3. NCBI lineage: Eukaryota > Metazoa > Arthropoda > Insecta > Hemiptera > Pentatomidae > Halyomorpha > Halyomorpha halys. Next base: position 287,195 of record NW_027116476.1, on the reverse strand, counting down.
GTTGGTCTCAACACTTTTTTATTATTTTTACACTCCAACGTTTCGGCCATCCTGGCCATCTTATTATTACATCGTTACATTAACTAGTTCACTTTCTTAGAGTTAGCAGTCATTGTAAACTAGTTAATGTACTAATTTTAAATGTGAGAATAATAGTATTTCAGACATTATGATAAGGTTTAATTTATTGAGTGCATGATGTTTCATAATTTAAGAAGTTTTAAAGAAAATTGCCTGATGATAAATAATTTCACAAACGCAAAATGGACTGCAATTATTTTGATTACCAATGTTTTGGCTGTGATAGTGTAATGAGAATATGGCCGGAATGGCCGAAACGTTTCAGTGTTAAAATAATAAGAAAGTGTTGAGACAAAATGGATTTTTGGAACTACTAAAGTTTTAAAAATTAAACCCCTTGGAATTTAGTTGTAACAGCACAACTAATTATTTTATATTTAAATCAATCTACAGTCTTAAGAGAATTGATCTTGAAAACGATTTAATATGAAATAATAAGAACTATATAAAGTAAAATATGTTATTATTTTTTCAATTTAGAAAAGTGCTTTCTTCCTCAACTCAGTTTGTTCGATGAAGTCTGTCTTGTTCGATGACTTCATTTTTTTATTTCTTTTTTAATGCTTATAAACTTCCTTCTCCTCTTCCCCATCAATCGTGTTGTTAGCTCATTTTATATATTACAAATTGATATTGCTGGGAGTTGGAGGGAAACTATGTTCACCATTAACGCTATCACGTTCCATTAACCCAATGGAAGGTACTCTACACTACCTTAGCTGGACCCACACCAACCCGTATAATGCAACAAGGCAATCCAAGAGAGAAGATGCACAAAAGTATACATATTCCATTTCTTGGCTTATGTGTGTAGTAATAATGATAATGTATATATATTTTATTTTATACCAGATCGGCCTGGTGGGCCTTACATGGTATATATAACCGTTATATTATATATATATTTTTTAACAGTTGATTATGGGGGTACGAGTAAAAAAAAGACACCCCTAACTATATACAATGTTATTATTAAAAGAAGAAAAAATAAATAGATAAGAATAATGCTTCTTAATAAAAGAGGAAAGTAAAATTAATAACAAAAAATAATGATGGAAGATTATTGATTGACCGTGTATAAAGATGAAAGGAATATGGTCCGGG